>NW_027365680.1:0-98894 GCF_046119375.1 Phyllobates terribilis | reverse complement strand
CAGCTCCTTTCATTCAGTCAGTAGCTTCAAACATTTCTGGTATATGAATAACATGATGTTTTTCAATGGCAAAAATCAATGAATATTGTAAAAGCACAAACAGTAATTTCTCCGCATTGCAAGGTGCAATTCTGAAATTTTTTGCTTTTTCCTGCTCCTCTTAGCATGATAAAGAAGATTCAAAGAGAGTGAGATGCCAGCTCCTTTCATTCAGTCAGTAGCTTCAATCATTTCTGGACGTTTTTCAATGGCAAAAATCAATGAATATTGTAAATGCACAAACAGTAATTTCTCCGCATTGCAAGGTGCAATTCTGAAATTTTTTGCTTTTTCCTGCTCCTCTTAGCATGATAAAGAAGATTCAAAGAGAGTGAGATGCCAGCTCCTTTCATTCAGTCAGTAGCTTCAATCATTTCTGGTATATGAATAACATGATGTTTTTCAATGGCAAAAATCAATGAATATTGTAAATGCACAAACAGTAATTTCTCCACATTGCAAGGTGCAATTCTGAAATTTTTTGCTTTTTCCTGCTCCTGTTAGCATGATAAAGAAGATTCAAAGAGAGTGAGATGCCAGCTCCTTTCATTCAGTCAGTAGCTTCAAACATTTCTGGTATATGAATAACATGATGTTTTTCAATGGCAAAAATCAATGAATATTGTAAATGCACAAAGAGTAATTTCTCCACATTGCAAGGTGCAATTCTGAAATTTTTTGCTTTTTCCTGCTCCTCTTAGCATGATAAAGAAGATTCAAAGAGAGTGAGATGCCAGCTCCTTTCATTCAGTCAGTAGCTTCAATCATTTCTGGACGTTTTTCAATGGCAAAAATCAATGAATATTGTAAATGCACAAACAGTAATTTCTCCGCATTGCAAGGTGCAATTCTGAAATTTTTTGCTTTTTTCCTGCTCCTCTTAGCATGATAAAGAAGATTCAAAGAGAATGAGATGCCAGCTCCTTTCATTCAGTCAGTAGCTTCAATCATTTCTGGACGTTTTTCAATGGCAAAAATCAATGAATATTGTAAATGCACAAACAGTAATTTCTCCGCATTGCAAGGTGCAATTCTGAAATTTTTTGCTTTTTCCTGCTCCTCTTAGCATGATAAAGAAGATTCAAAGAGAGTGAGATGCCAGCTCCTTTCATTCAGTCAGTAGCTTCAAACATTTCTGGTATATGAATAACATGATGTTTTTCAATGGCAAAAATCAATGAATATTGTAAATGCACAAACAGTAATTTCTCCGCATTGCAAGGTGCAATTCTGAAATTTTTTGCTTTTTCCTGCTCCTCTTAGCATGATAAAGAAGATTCAAAGAGAGTGAGATGCCAGCTCCTTTCATTCAGTCAGTAGCTTCAATCATTTCTGGACGTTTTTCAATGGCAAAAATCAATGAATATTGTAAATGCACAAACAGTAATTTCTCCGCATTGCAAGGTGCAATTCTGAAATTTTTTGCTTTTTCCTGCTCCTCTTAGCATGATAAAGAAGATTCAAAGAGAGTGAGATGCCAGCTCCTTTCATTCAGTCAGTAGCTTCAATCATTTCTGGACGTTTTTCAATGGCAAAAATCAATGAATATTGTAAATGCACAAACAGTAATTTCTCCGCATTGCAAGGTGCAATTCTGAAATTTTTTGCTTTTTCCTGCTCCTCTTAGCATGACAAAGAAGATTCAAAGAGAGTAAGATGCCAGCTCCTTTCATTCAGTCAGTAGCTTCAATCATTTCTGGTATATGAATAACATGATGTTTTTCAATGGCAAAAATCAATGAATATTGTAAATGCACAAACAGTAATTTCTCCGCATTGCAAGGTGCAATTCTGAAATTTTTTGCTTTTTCCTGCTCCTCTTAGCATGATAAAGAAGATTCAAAGAGAGTGAGATGCCAGCTCCTTTCATTCAGTCAGTAGCTTCAATCATTTCTGGACGTTTTTCAATGGCAAAAATCAATGAATATTGTAAATGCACAAACAGTAATTTCTCCGCATTGCAAGGTGCAATTCTGAAATTTTTTGCTTTTTCCTGCTCCTCTTAGCATGATAAAGAAGATTCAAAGAGAGTGAGATGCCAGCTCCTTTCATTCAGTCAGTAGCTTCAATCATTTCTGGACGTTTTTCAATGGCAAAAATCAATGAATATTGTAAATGCACAAACAGTAATTTCTCCGCATTGCAAGGTGCAATTCTGAAATTTTTTGCTTTTTCCTGCTCCTCTTAGCATGATAAAGAAGATTCAAAGAGAGTGAGATGCCAGCTCCTTTCATTCAGTCAGTAGCTTCAATCATTTCTGGACGTTTTTCAATGGCAAAAATCAATGAATATTGTAAATGCACAAACAGTAATTTCTCTGCATTGCAAGGTGCAATTCTGAAATTTTTTGCTTTTTCCTGCTCCTCTTAGCATGATAAAGAAGATTCAAAGAGAGTGAGATGCCAGCTCCTTTCATTCAGTCAGTAGCTTCAAACATTTCTGGTATATGAATAACATGATGTTTTTCAATGGCAAAAATCAATGAATATTGTAAAAGCACAAACAGTAATTTCTCCGCATTGCAAGGTGCAATTCTGAAATTTTTTGCTTTTTCCTGCTCCTCTTAGCATGATAAAGAAGATTCAAAGAGAGTGAGATGCCAGCTCCTTTCATTCAGTCAGTAGCTTCAATCATTTCTGGACGTTTTTCAATGGCAAAAATCAATGAATATTGTAAATGCACAAACAGTAATTTCTCCGCATTGCAAGGTGCAATTCTGAAATTTTTTGCTTTTTCCTGCTCCTCTTAGCATGATAAAGAAGATTCAAAGAGAGTGAGATGCCAGCTCCTTTCATTCAGTCAGTAGCTTCAATCATTTCTGGACGTTTTTCAATGGCAAAAATCAATGAATATTGTAAATGCACAAACAGTAATTTCTCCGCATTGCAAGGTGCAATTCTGAAATTTTTTGCTTTTTCCTGCTCCTCTTAGCATGATAAAGAAGATTCAAAGAGAGTGAGATGCCAGCTCCTTTCATTCAGTCAGTAGCTTCAAACATTTCTGGTATATGAATAACATGATGTTTTTCAATGGCAAAAATCAATGAATATTGTAAAAGCACAAACAGTAATTTCTCCGCATTGCATGGTGCAATTCTGAAATTTTTTGCTTTTTCCTGCTCCTCTTAGCATGATAAAGAAGATTCAAAGAGAGTGAGATGCCAGCTCCTTTCATTCAGTCAGTAGCTTCAATTATTTCTGGACGTTTTTCAATGGCAAAAATCAATGAATATTGTAAATGCACAAACAGTAATTTCTCCGCATTGCAAGGTGCAATTCTGAAATTTTTTGCTTTTTCCTGCTCCTCTTAGCATGATAAAGAAGATTCAAAGAGAGTGAGATGCCAGCTCCTTTCATTCAGTCAGTAGCTTCAATCATTTCTGGTATATGAATAACATGATGTTTTTCAATGGCAAAAATCAATGAATATTGTAAATGCACAAACAGTAATTTCTCCGCATTGCAAGTTGCAATTCTGAAATTTTTTGCTTTTTCCTGCTCCTCTTAGCATGATAAAGAAGATTCAAAGAGAGTGAGATGCCAGCTCCTTTCATTCAGTCAGTAGCTTCAATCATTTCTGGACGTTTTTCAATGGAAAAATCAATGAATATTGTAAATGCACAAACAGTAATTTCTCCGCATTGCAAGGTGCAATTCTGAAATTTTTTGCTTTTTCCTGCTCCTCTTAGCATGATAAAGAAGATTCAAAGAGAGTGAGATGCCAGCTCCATTCATTCAGTCAGTAGCTTCAATCATTTCTGGACGTTTTTCAATGGCAAAAATCAATGAATATTGTAAATGCACAAACAGTAATTTCTCCGCATTGCAAGGTGCAATTCTGAAATTTTTTGCTTTTTCCTGCTCCTCTTAGCATGATAAAGAAGATTCAAAGAGAGTGAGATGCCAGCTCCTTTCATTCAGTCAGTAGCTTCAAACATTTCTGGTATATGAATAACATGATGTTTTTCAATGGCAAAAATCAATGAATATTGTAAAAGCACAAACAGTAATTTCTCCGCATTGCAAGGTGCAATTCTGAAATTTTTTGCTTTTTCCTGCTCCTCTTAGCATGATAAAGAAGATTCAAAGAGAGTGAGATGCCAGCTCCTTTCATTCAGTCAGTAGCTTCAATCATTTCTGGACGTTTTTCAATGGCAAAAATCAATGAATATTGTAAATGCACAAACAGTAATTTCTCCGCATTGCAAGGTGCAATTCTGAAATTTTTTGCTTTTTCCTGCTCCTCTTAGCATGATAAAGAAGATTCAAAGAGAGTGAGATGCCAGCTCCTTTCATTCAGTCAGTAGCTTCAATCATTTCTGGTATATGAATAACATGATGTTTTTCAATGGCAAAAATCAATGAATTTTGTAAATGCACAAACAGTAATTTCTCCACATTGCAAGGTGCAATTCTGAAATTTTTTGCTTTTTCCTGCTCCTCTTAGCATGATAAAGAAGATTCAAAGAGAGTGAGATGCCAGCTCCTTTCATTCAGTCAGTAGCTTCAATCATTTCTGGACGTTTTTCAATGGCAAAAATCAATGAATATTGTAAATGCACAAACAGTAATTTCTCCGCATTGCAAGGTGCAATTCTGAAATTTTTTGCTTTTTCCTGCTCCTCTTAGCATGATAAAGAAGATTCAAAGAGAGCGAGATGCCAGCTCCTTTCATTCAGTCAGTAGCTTCAATCATTTCTGGTATATGAATAACATGATGTTTTTCAATGGCAAAAATCAATGAATATTGTAAATGCACAAACAGTAATTTCTCCGCATTGCAAGGTGCAATTCTGAATTTTTTGCTTTTTCCTGCTCCTCTTAGCATGATAAAGAAGATTCAAAGAGAGTGAGATGCCAGCTCCTTTCATTCAGTCAGTAGCTTCAATCATTTCTGGACGTTTTTCAATGGCAAAAATCAATGAATATTGTAAATGCACAAACAGTAATTTCTCCGCATTGCAAGGTGCAATTCTGAAATTTTTTGCTTTTTCCTGCTCCTCTTAGCATGATAAAGAAGATTCAAAGAGAGTGAGATGCCAGCTCCTTTCATTCAGTCAGTAGCTTCAATCATTTCTGGACGTTTTTCAATGGCAAAAATCAATGAATATTGTAAATGCACAAACAGTAATTTCTCCGCATTGCAAGGTGCAATTCTGAAATTTTTTGCTTTTTCCTGCTCCTCTTAGCATGATAAAGAAGATTCAAAGAGAGTGAGATGCCAGCTCCTTTCATTCAGTCAGTAGCTTCAATCATTTCTGGTATATGAATAACATGATGTTTTTCAATGGCAAAAATCAATGAATATTGTAAATGCACAAACAGTAATTTCTCCGCATTGCAAGGTGCAATTCTGAAATTTTTTGCTTTTTCCTGCTCCTCTTAGCATGATAAAGAAGATTCAAAGAGAGTGAGATGCCAGCTCCTTTCATTCAGTCAGCAGCTTCAATCATTTCTGGACATTTTTCAATGGCAAAAATCAATGAATATTGTAAATGCACAAACAGTAATTTCTCCGCATTGCAAGGTGCAATTCTGAAATTTTTTGCTTTTTCCTGCTCCTCTTAGCATGATAAAGAAGATTCAAAGAGAGTGAGATGCCAGCTCCTTTCATTCAGTCACTAGCTTCAATCATTTCTGGTATATGAATAACATGATGTTTTTCAATGGCAAAAATCAATGAATATTGTAAATGCACAAACAGTAATTTCTCCGCATTGCAAGTTGCAATTCTGAAATTTTTTGCTTTTTCCTGCTCGTCTTAGCATGATAAAGAAGATTCAAAGAGAGTGAGATGCCAGCTCCTTTCATTCAGTCAGTAGCTTCAATTATTTCTGGACGTTTTTCAATGGCAAAAATCAATGAATATTGTAAATGCACAAACAGTAATTTCTCCGCATTGCAAGGTGCAATTCTGAAATTTTTTGCTTTTTCCTGCTCCTCTTAGCATGATAAAGAAGATTCAAAGAGAGTGAGATGCCAGCTCCTTTCATTCAGTCAGTTGCTTCAATCATTTCTGGACGTTTTTCAATGGCAAAAATCAATGAATATTGTAAATGCACAAACAGTAATTTCTCCGCATTGCAAGGTGCAATTCTGAAATTTTTTGCTTTTTCCTGCTCCTCTTAGCATGATAAAGAAGATTCAAAGAGAGTGAGATGCCAGCTCCTTTCATTCAGTCAGTAGCTTCAATCATTTCTGGACGTTTTTCAATGGCAAAAATCAATGAATATTGTAAATGCACAAACAGTAATTTCTCCGCATTGCAAGGTGCAATTCTGAAATTTTTTGCTTTTTCCTGCTCCTCTTAGCATGATAAAGAAGATTCAAAGAGAGTGAGATGCCAGCTCCTTTCATTCAGTCAGTAGCTTCAATCATTTCTGGTATATGAATAACATGATGTTTTTCAATGGCAAAAATCAATGAATATTGTAAATGCACAAACAGTAATTTCTCCGCATTGCAAGTTGCAATTCTGAAATTTTTTGCTTTTTCCTGCTCCTCTTAGCATGATAAAGAAGATTCAAAGAGAGTGAGATGCCAGCTCCTTTCATTCAGTCAGTAGCTTCAATCATTTCTGGACGTTTTTCAATGGCAAAAATCAATGAATATTGTAAATGCACAAACAGTAATTTCTCCGCATTGCAAGGTGCAATTCTGAAATTTTTTGCTTTTTCCTGCTCCTCTTAGCATGATAAAGAAGATTCAAAGAGAGTGAGATGCCAGCTCCATTCATTCAGTCAGTAGCTTCAATCATTTCTGGACGTTTTTCAATGGCAAAAATCAATGAATATTGTAAATGCACAAACAGTAATTTCTCCGCATTGCAAGGTGCAATTCTGAAATTTTTTGCTTTTTCCTGCTCCTCTTAGCATGATAAAGAAGATTCAAAGAGAGTGAGATGCCAGCTCCTTTCATTCAGTCAGTAGCTTCAAACATTTCTGGTATATGAATAACATGATGTTTTTCAATGGCAAAAATCAATGAATATTGTAAAAGCACAAACAGTAATTTCTCCGCATTGCAAGGTGCAATTCTGAAATTTTTTGCTTTTTCCTGCTCCTCTTAGCATGATAAAGAAGATTCAAAGAGAGTGAGATGCCAGCTCCTTTCATTCAGTCAGTAGCTTCAATCATTTCTGGACGTTTTTCAATGGCAAAAATCAATGAATATTGTAAATGCACAAACAGTAATTTCTCCGCATTGCAAGGTGCAATTCTGAAATTTTTTGCTTTTTCCTGCTCCTCTTAGCATGATAAAGAAGATTCAAAGAGAGTAAGATGCCAGCTCCTTTCATTCAGTCAGTAGCTTCAATCATTTCTGGTATATGAATAACATGATGTTTTTCAATGGCAAAAATCAATGAATATTGTAAATGCACAAACAGTAATTTCTCCACATTGCAAGGTGCAATTCTGAAATTTTTTGCTTTTTCCTGCTCCTCTTAGCATGATAAAGAAGATTCAAAGAGAGTGAGATGCCAGCTCCTTTCATTCAGTCAGTAGCTTCAATCATTTCTGGACGTTTTTCAATGGCAAAAATCAATGAATATTGTAAATGCACAAACAGTAAATTCTCCGCATTGCAAGGTGCAATTCTGAAATTTTTTGCTTTTTCCTGCTCCTCTTAGCATGATAAAGAAGATTCAAAGAGAGCGAGATGCCAGCTCCTTTCATTCAGTCAGTAGCTTCAATCATTTCTGGTATATGAATAACATGATGTTTTTCAATGGCAAAAATCAATGAATATTGTAAATGCACAAACAGTAATTTCTCCGCATTGCAAGGTGCAATTCTGAAATTTTTTGCTTTTTCCTGCTCCTCTTAGCATGATAAAGAAGATTCAAAGAGAGTGAGATGCCAGCTCCTTTCATTCAGTCAGTAGCTTCAATCATTTCTGGACGTTTTTCAATGGCAAAAATCAATGAATATTGTAAATGCACAAACAGTAATTTCTCCGCATTGCAAGGTGCAATTCTGAAATTTTTTGCTTTTTCCTGCTCCTCTTAGCATGATAAAGAAGATTCAAAGAGAGTGAGATGCCAGCTCCTTTCATTCAGTCAGTAGCTTCAATCATTTCTGGACGTTTTTCAATGGCAAAAATCAATGAATATTGTAAATGCACAAACAGTAATTTCTCCGCATTGCAAGGTGCAATTCTGAAATTTTTTGCTTTTTCCTGCTCCTCTTAGCATGATAAAGAAGATTCAAAGAGAGTGAGATGCCAGCTCCTTTCATTCAGTCAGTAGCTTCAATCATTTCTGGTATATGAATAACAAGATGTTTTTCAATGGCAAAAATCAATGAATATTGTAAATGCACAAACAGTAATTTCTCCGCATTGCAAGGTGCAATTCTGAAATTTTTTACTTTTTCCTGCTCCTCTTAGCATGATAAAGAAGATTCAAAGAGAGTGAGATGCCAGCTCCTTTCATTCAGTCAGCAGCTTCAATCATTTCTGGACATTTTTCAATGGCAAAAATCAATGAATATTGTAAATGCACAAACAGTAATTTCTCCGCATTGCAAGGTGCAATTCTGAAATTTTTTGCTTTTTCCTGCTCCTCTTAGCATGATAAAGAAGATTCAAAGAGAGTGAGATGCCAGCTCCTTTCATTCAGTCAGTAGCTTCAAACATTTCTGGTATATGAATAACATGATGTTTTTCAATGGCAAAAATCAATGAATATTGTAAAAGCACAAACAGTAATTTCTCCGCATTGCAAGGTGCAATTCTGAAATTTTTTGCTTTTTCCTGCTCCTCTTAGCATGATAAAGAAGATTCAAAGAGAGTGAGATGCCAGCTCCTTTCATTCAGTCAGTAGCTTCAATCATTTCTGGACGTTTTTCAATGGCAAAAATCAATGAATATTGTAAATGCACAAACAGTAATTTCTCCGCATTGCAAGGTGCAATTCTGAAATTTTTTGCTTTTTCCTGCTCCTCTTAGCATGATAAAGAAGATTCAAAGAGAGTGAGATGCCAGCTCCTTTCATTCAGTCAGTAGCTTCAATCATTTCTGGTATATGAATAACTTGATGTTTTTCAATGGCAAAAATCAATGAATATTGTAAATGCACAAACAGTAATTTCTCCGCATTGCAAGTTGCAATTCTGAAATTTTTTGCTTTTTCCTGCTCCTCTTAGCATGATAAAGAAGATTCAAAGAGAGTGAGATGCCAGCTCCTTTCATTCAGTCAGTAGCTTCAATTATTTCTGGACGTTTTTCAATGGCAAAAATCAATGAATATTGTAAATGCACAAACAGTAATTTCTCCGCATTGCAAGGTGCAATTCTGAAATTTTTTGCTTTTTCCTGCTCCTCTTAGCATGATAAAGAAGATTCAAAGAGAGTGAGATGCCAGCTCCTTTCATTCAGTCAGTTGCTTCAATCATTTCTGGACGTTTTTCAATGGCAAAAATCAATGAATATTGTAAATGCACAAACAGTAATTTCTCCGCATTGCAAGGTGCAATTCTGAAATTTTTTGCTTTTTCCTGCTCCTCTTAGCATGATAAAGAAGATTCAAAGAGAGTGAGATGCCAGCTCCTTTCATTCAGTCAGTAGCTTCAATCATTTCTGGACGTTTTTCAATGGCAAAAATCAATGAATATTGTAAATGCACAAACAGTAATTTCTCCGCATTGCAAGGTGCAATTCTGAAATTTTTTGCTTTTTCCTGCTCCTCTTTGCATGATAAAGAAGATTCAAAGAGAGTGAGATGCCAGCTCCTTTCATTCAGTCAGTAGCTTCAATCATTTCTGGTATATGAATAACATGATGTTTTTCAATGGCAAAAATCAATGAATATTGTAAATGCACAAACAGTAATTTCTCCGCATTGCAAGGTGCAATTCTGAAATTTTTGGCTTTTTCCTGCTCCTCTTAGCATGATAAAGAAGATTCAAAGAGAGTGAGATGCCAGCTCCTTTCATTCAGTCAGTAGCTTCAATCATTTCTGGATGTTTTTCAATGGCAAAAATCAATGAATATTGTAAATGCACAAACAGTAATTTCTCCGCATTGCAAGGTGCAATTCTGAAATTTCTTGCATTTTCCTGCTCCTCTTAGCATGATAAAGAAGATTCAAAGAGAGTGAGATGCCAGCTCCTTTCATTCAGTCAGTAGCTTCAATCATTTCTGGACGTTTTTCAATGGCAAAAATCAATGAATATTGTAAATGCACAAACAGTAATTTCTCCGCATTGCAAGGTGCAATTCTGAAATTTTTTGCTTTTTCCTGCTCCTCTTAGCATGATAAAGAAGATTCAAAGAGAGTGAGATGCCAGCTCCTTTCATTCAGTCAGTAGCTTCAAACATTTCTGGTATATGAATAACATGATGTTTTTCAATGGCAAAAATCAATGAATATTGTAAATGCACAAACAGTAATTTCTCCGCATTGCAAGGTGCAATTCTGAAATTTTTTGCTTTTTCCTGCTCCTCTTAGCATGATAAAGAAGATTCAAAGAGAGTGAGATGCCAGCTCCTTTCATTCAGTCAGTAGCTTCAATCATTTCTGGACGTTTTTCAATGGCAAAAATCAATGAATATTGTAAATGCACAAACAGTAATTTCTCCGCATTGCAAGGTGCAATTCAGAAATTTTTGGCTTTTTCCTGCTCCTCTTAGCATGATAAAGAAGATTCAAAGAGAGTGAGATGCCAGCTTCTTTCATTCAGTCAGTAGCTTCAAACATTTCTGGGATATGAATAACATGATGTTTTTCAATGGCAAAAATTAATGAATATTGTAAATGCACAAACAGTAATTTCTCCGCATTGCAAGGTGCAATTCTGAAATTTTTTGCTTTTTCCTGCTCCTCTTAGCATGATAAAGAAGATTCAAAGAGAGTGAGATGCCAGCTCCTTTCATTCAGTCAGTAGCTTCAATCATTTCTGGACGTTTTTCAATGGCAAAAATCAATGAATATTGTAAATGCACAAACAGTAATTTCTCCGCATTGCAAGGTGCAATTCTGAAATTTTTTGCTTTTTCCTGCTCCTCTTAGCATGATAAAGAAGATTCAAAGAGAGTGAGATGCCAGCTCCTTTCATTCAGTCAGTAGCTTCAATCATTTCTGGACGTTTTTCAATGGCAAAAATCAATGAATATTGTAAATGCACAAACAGTAATTTCTCCGCATTGCAAGTTGCAATTCTGAAATTTTTTGCTTTTTCCTGCTCCTCTTAGCATGATAAAGAAGATTCAAAGAGAGTGAGATGCCAGCTCCTTTCATTCAGTCAGTAGCTTCAATCATTTCTGGACGTTTTTCAATGGCAAAAATCAATGAATATTGTAAATGCACAAACAGTAATTTCTCCGCATTGCAAGGTGCAATTCTGAAATTTTTTGCTTTTTCCTGCTCCTCTTAGCATGATAAAGAAGATTCAAAGAGAGTGAGATGCCAGCTCCTTTCATTCAGTCAGTAGCTTCAATCATTTCTGGACGTTTTTCAATGGCAAAAATCAATGAATATTGTAAATGCACAAACAGTAATTTCTCCGCATTGCAAGGTGCAATTCTGAAATTTTTTGCTTTTTCCTGCTCCTCTTAGCATGATAAAGAAGATTCAAAGAGAGTGAGATGCCAGCTCCTTTCATTCAGTCAGTAGCTTCAAACATTTCTGGTATATGAATAACATGATGTTTTTCAATGGCAAAAATCAATGAATATTGTAAATGCACAAACAGTAATTTCTCCGCATTGCAAGGTGCAATTCTGAAATTTTTTGCTTTTTCCTGCTCCTCTTAGCATGATAAAGAAGATTCAAAGAGAGTGAGATGCCAGCTCCTTTCATTCAGTCAGTAGCTTCAATCATTTCTGGACGTTTTTCAATGGCAAAAATCAATGAATATTGTAAATGCACAAACAGTAATTTCTCCGCATTGCAAGGTGCAATTCTGAAATTTTTTGCTTTTTCCTGCTCCTCTTAGCATGATAAAGAAGATTCAAAGAGAGTGAGATGCCAGCTTCTTTCATTCAGTCAGTAGCTTCAAACATTTCTGGGATATGAATAACATGATGTTTTTCAATGGCAAAAATTAATGAATATTGTAAATGCACAAACAGTAATTTCTCCGCATTGCAAGGTGCAATTCTGAAATTTTTTGCTTTTTCCTGCTCCTCTTAGCATGATAAAGAAGATTCAAAGAGAGTGAGATGCCAGCTCCTTTCATTCAGTCAGTAGCTTCAATCATTTCTGGACGTTTTTCAATGGCAAAAATCAATGAATATTGTAAATGCACAAACAGTAATTTCTCCGCATTGCAAGGTGCAATTCTGAAATTTTTTGCTTTTTCCTGCTCCTCTTAGCATGATAAAGAAGATTCAAAGAGAGTGAGATGCCAGCTCCTTTCATTCAGTCAGTAGCTTCAATCATTTCTGGACGTTTTTCAATGGCAAAAATCAATGAATATTGTAAATGCACAAACAGTAATTTCTCCGCATTGCAAGGTGCAATTCTGAAATTTTTTGCTTTTTCCTGCTCCTCTTAGCATGATAAAGAAGATTCAAAGAGAGTGAGATGCCAGCTCCTTTCATTCAGTCAGTAGCTTCAATCATTTCTGGACGTTTTTCAATGGCAAAAATCAATGAATATTGTAAATGCACAAACAGTAATTTCTCCGCATTGCAAGGTGCAATTCTGAAATTTTTTGCTTTTTCCTGCTCCTCTTAGAATGATAAAGAAGATTCAAAGAGAGTGAGATGCCAGCTCCTTTCATTCAGTCAGTAGCTTCAAACATTTCTGGTATATGAATAACATGATGTTTTTCAATGGCAAAAATCAATGAATATTGTAAATGCACAAACAGTAATTTCTCCGCATTGCAAGGTGCAATTCTGAAATTTTTTGCTTTTTCCTGCTCCTCTTAGCATGATAAAGAAGATTCAAAGAGAGTGAGATGCCAGCTCCTTTCATTCAGTCAGTAGCTTCAATCATTTCTGGTATATGAATAACAAGATGTTTTTCAATGGCAAAAATCAATGAATATTGTAAATGCACAAACAGTAATTTCTCCGCATTGCAAGGTGCAATTCTGAAATTTTTTACTTTTTCCTGCTCCTCTTAGCATGATAAAGAAGATTCAAAGAGAGTGAGATGCCAGCTCCTTTCATTCAGTCAGCAGCTTCAATCATTTCTGGACATTTTTCAATGGCAAAAATCAATGAATATTGTAAATGCACAAACAGTAATTTCTCCGCATTGCAAGGTGCAATTCTGAAATTTTTTGCTTTTTCCTGCTCCTCTTAGCATGATAAAGAAGATTCAAAGAGAGTGAGATGCCAGCTCCTTTCATTCAGTCAGTAGCTTCAAACATTTCTGGTATATGAATAACATGATGTTTTTCAATGGCAAAAATCAATGAATATTGTAAAAGCACAAACAGTAATTTCTCCGCATTGCAAGGTGCAATTCTGAAATTTTTTGCTTTTTCCTGCTCCTCTTAGCATGATAAAGAAGATTCAAAGAGAGTGAGATGCCAGCTCCTTTCATTCAGTCAGTAGCTTCAATCATTTCTGGACGTTTTTCAATGGCAAAAATCAATGAATATTGTAAATGCACAAACAGTAATTTCTCCGCATTGCAAGGTGCAATTCTGAAATTTTTTGCTTTTTCCTGCTCCTCTTAGCATGATAAAGAAGATTCAAAGAGAGTGAGATGCCAGCTCCTTTCATTCAGTCAGTAGCTTCAATCATTTCTGGTATATGAATAACATGATGTTTTTCAATGGCAAAAATCAATGAATATTGTAAATGCACAAACAGTAATTTCTCCGCATTGCAAGTTGCAATTCTGAAATTTTTTGCTTTTTCCTGCTCCTCTTAGCATGATAAAGAAGATTCAAAGAGAGTGAGATGCCAGCTCCTTTCATTCAGTCAGTAGCTTCAATTATTTCTGGACGTTTTTCAATGGCAAAAATCAATGAATATTGTAAATGCACAAACAGTAATTTCTCCGCATTGCAAGGTGCAATTCTGAAATTTTTTGCTTTTTCCTGCTCCTCTTAGCATGATAAAGAAGATTCAAAGAGAGTGAGATGCCAGCTCCTTTCATTCAGTCAGTTGCTTCAATCATTTCTGGACGTTTTTCAATGGCAAAAATCAATGAATATTGTAAATGCACAAACAGTAATTTCTCCGCATTGCAAGGTGCAATTCTGAAATTTTTTGCTTTTTCCTGCTCCTCTTAGCATGATAAAGAAGATTCAAAGAGAGTGAGATGCCAGCTCCTTTCATTCAGTCAGTAGCTTCAATCATTTCTGGACGTTTTTCAATGGCAAAAATCAATGAATATTGTAAATGCACAAACAGTAATTTCTCCGCATTGCAAGGTGCAATTCTGAAATTTCTTGCATTTTCCTGCTCCTCTTAGCATGATAAAGAAGATTCAAAGAGAGTGAGATGCCAGCTCCTTTCATTCAGTCAGTAGCTTCAATCATTTCTGGACGTTTTTCAATGGCAAAAATCAATGAATATTGTAAATGCACAAACAGTAATTTCTCCGCATTGCAAGGTGCAATTCTGAAATTTTTTGCTTTTTCCTGCTCCTCTTAGCATGATAAAGAAGATTCAAAGAGAGTGAGATGCCAGCTCCTTTCATTCAGTCAGTAGCTTCAAACATTTCTGGTATATGAATAACATGATGTTTTTCAATGGCAAAAATCAATGAATATTGTAAATGCACAAACAGTAATTTCTCCGCATTGCAAGGTGCAATTCTGAAATTTTTTGCTTTTTCCTGCTCCTCTTAGCATGATAAAGAAGATTCAAAGAGAGTGAGATGCCAGCTCCTTTCATTCAGTCAGTAGCTTCAATCATTTCTGGACGTTTTTCAATGGCAAAAATCAATGAATATTGTAAATGCACAAACAGTAATTTCTCCGCATTGCAAGGTGCAATTCTGAAATTTTTTGCTTTTTCCTGCTCCTCTTAGAATGATAAAGAAGATTCAAAGAGAGTGAGATGCCAGCTCCTTTCATTCAGTCAGTAGCTTCAAACATTTCTGGTATATGAATAACATGATGTTTTTCAATGGCAAAAATCAATGAATATTGTAAATGCACAAACAGTAATTTCTCCGCATTGCAAGGTGCAATTCTGAAATTTTTTGCTTTTTCCTGCTCCTCTTAGCATGATAAAGAAGATTCAAAGAGAGTGAGATGCCAGCTCCTTTCATTCAGTCAGTAGCTTCAATCATTTCTGGTATATGAATAACAAGATGTTTTTCAATGGCAAAAATCAATGAATATTGTAAATGCACAAACAGTAATTTCTCCGCATTGCAAGGTGCAATTCTGAAATTTTTTACTTTTTCCTGCTCCTCTTAGCATGATAAAGAAGATTCAAAGAGAGTGAGATGCCAGCTCCTTTCATTCAGTCAGCAGCTTCAATCATTTCTGGACATTTTTCAATGGCAAAAATCAATGAATATTGTAAATGCACAAACAGTAATTTCTCCGCATTGCAAGGTGCAATTCTGAAATTTTTTGCTTTTTCCTGCTCCTCTTAGCATGATAAAGAAGATTCAAAGAGAGTGAGATGCCAGCTCCTTTCATTCAGTCAGTAGCTTCAAACATTTCTGGTATATGAATAACATGATGTTTTTCAATGGCAAAAATCAATGAATATTGTAAAAGCACAAACAGTAATTTCTCCGCATTGCAAGGTGCAATTCTGAAATTTTTTGCTTTTTCCTGCTCCTCTTAGCATGATAAAGAAGATTCAAAGAGAGTGAGATGCCAGCTCCTTTCATTCAGTCAGTAGCTTCAATCATTTCTGGACGTTTTTCAATGGCAAAAATCAATGAATATTGTAAATGCACAAACAGTAATTTCTCCGCATTGCAAGGTGCAATTCTGAAATTTTTTGCTTTTTCCTGCTCCTCTTAGCATGATAAAGAAGATTCAAAGAGAGTGAGATGCCAGCTCCTTTCATTCAGTCAGTAGCTTCAATCATTTCTGGTATATGAATAACATGATGTTTTTCAATGGCAAAAATCAATGAATATTGTAAATGCACAAACAGTAATTTCTCCGCATTGCAAGTTGCAATTCTGAAATTTTTTGCTTTTTCCTGCTCCTCTTAGCATGATAAAGAAGATTCAAAGAGAGTGAGATGCCAGCTCCTTTCATTCAGTCAGTAGCTTCAATTATTTCTGGACGTTTTTCAATGGCAAAAATCAATGAATATTGTAAATGCACAAACAGTAATTTCTCCGCATTGCAAGGTGCAATTCTGAAATTTTTTGCTTTTTCCTGCTCCTCTTAGCATGATAAAGAAGATTCAAAGAGAGTGAGATGCCAGCTCCTTTCATTCAGTCAGTTGCTTCAATCATTTCTGGACGTTTTTCAATGGCAAAAATCAATGAATATTGTAAATGCACAAACAGTAATTTCTCCGCATTGCAAGGTGCAATTCTGAAATTTTTTGCTTTTTCCTGCTCCTCTTAGCATGATAAAGAAGATTCAAAGAGAGTGAGATGCCAGCTCCTTTCATTCAGTCAGTAGCTTCAATCATTTCTGGACGTTTTTCAATGGCAAAAATCAATGAATATTGTAAATGCACAAACAGTAATTTCTCCGCATTGCAAGGTGCAATTCTGAAATTTTTTGCTTTTTCCTGCTCCTCTTTGCATGATAAAGAAGATTCAAAGAGAGTGAGATGCCAGCTCCTTTCATTCAGTCAGTAGCTTCAATCATTTCTGGTATATGAATAACATGATGTTTTTCAATGGCAAAAATCAATGAATATTGTAAATGCACAAACAGTAATTTCTCCGCATTGCAAGGTGCAATTCTGAAATTTTTGGCTTTTTCCTGCTCCTCTTAGCATGATAAAGAAGATTCAAAGAGAGTGAGATGCCAGCTCCTTTCATTCAGTCAGTAGCTTCAATCATTTCTGGATGTTTTTCAATGGCAAAAATCAATGAATATTGTAAATGCATAAACAGTAATTTCTCCGCATTGCAAGGTGCAATTCTGAAATTTCTTGCATTTTCCTGCTCCTCTTAGCATGATAAAGAAGATTCAAAGAGAGTGAGATGCCAGCTCCTTTCATTCAGTCAGTAGCTTCAATCATTTCTGGACGTTTTTCAATGGCAAAAATCAATGAATATTGTAAATGCACAAACAGTAATTTCTCCGCATTGCAAGGTGCAATTCTGAAATTTTTTGCTTTTTCCTGCTCCTCTTAGCATGATAAAGAAGATTCAAAGAGAGTGAGATGCCAGCTCCTTTCATTCAGTCAGTAGCTTCAAACATTTCTGGTATATGAATAACATGATGTTTTTCAATGGCAAAAATCAATGAATATTGTAAATGCACAAACAGTAATTTCTCCGCATTGCAAGGTGCAATTCTGAAATTTTTTGCTTTTTCCTGCTCCTCTTAGCATGATAAAGAAGATTCAAAGAGAGTGAGATGCCAGCTCCTTTCATTCAGTCAGTAGCTTCAATCATTTCTGGACGTTTTTCAATGGCAAAAATCAATGAATATTGTAAATGCACAAACAGTAATTTCTCCGCATTGCAAGGTGCAATTCAGAAATTTTTGGCTTTTTCCTGCTCCTCTTAGCATGATAAAGAAGATTCAAAGAGAGTGAGATGCCAGCTTCTTTCATTCAGTCAGTAGCTTCAAACATTTCTGGGATATGAATAACATGATGTTTTTCAATGGCAAAAATTAATGAATATTGTAAATGCACAAACAGTAATTTCTCCGCATTGCAAGGTGCAATTCTGAAATTTTTTGCTTTTTCCTGCTCCTCTTAGCATGATAAAGAAGATTCAAAGAGAGTGAGATGCCAGCTCCTTTCATTCAGTCAGTAGCTTCAATCATTTCTGGACGTTTTTCAATGGCAAAAATCAATGAATATTGTAAATGCACAAACAGTAATTTCTCCGCATTGCAAGGTGCAATTCTGAAATTTTTTGCTTTTTCCTGCTCCTCTTAGCATGATAAAGAAGATTCAAAGAGAGTGAGATGCCAGCTCCTTTCATTCAGTCAGTAGCTTCAATCATTTCTGGACGTTTTTCAATGGCAAAAATCAATGAATATTGTAAATGCACAAACAGTAATTTCTCCGCATTGCAAGTTGCAATTCTGAAATTTTTTGCTTTTTCCTGCTCCTCTTAGCATGATAAAGAAGATTCAAAGAGAGTGAGATGCCAGCTCCTTTCATTCAGTCAGTAGCTTCAATCATTTCTGGACGTTTTTCAATGGCAAAAATCAATGAATATTGTAAATGCACAAACAGTAATTTCTCCGCATTGCAAGGTGCAATTCTGAAATTTTTTGCTTTTTCCTGCTCCTCTTAGCATGATAAAGAAGATTCAAAGAGAGTGAGATGCCAGCTCCTTTCATTCAGTCAGTAGCTTCAATCATTTCTGGACGTTTTTCAATGGCAAAAATCAATGAATATTGTAAATGCACAAACAGTAATTTCTCCGCATTGCAAGGTGCAATTCTGAAATTTTTTGCTTTTTCCTGCTCCTCTTAGCATGATAAAGAAGATTCAAAGAGAGTGAGATGCCAGCTCCTTTCATTCAGTCAGTAGCTTCAATCATTTCTGGACGTTTTTCAATGGCAAAAATCAATGAATATTGTAAATGCACAAACAGTAATTTCTCCGCATTGCAAGTTGCAATTCTGAAATTTTTTGCTTTTTCCTGCTCCTCTTAGCATGATAAAGAAGATTCAAAGAGAGTGAGATGCCAGCTCCTTTCATTCAGTCAGTAGCTTCAATCATTTCTGGACGTTTTTCAATGGCAAAAATCAATGAATATTGTAAATGCACAAACAGTAATTTCTCCGCATTGCAAGGTGCAATTCTGAAATTTTTTGCTTTTTCCTGCTCCTCTTAGCATGATAAAGAAGATTCAAAGAGAGTGAGATGCCAGCTCCTTTCATTCAGTCAGTAGCTTCAATCATTTCTGGACGTTTTTCAATGGCAAAAATCAATGAATATTGTAAATGCACAAACAGTAATTTCTCCGCATTGCAAGGTGCAATTCTGAAATTTTTTGCTTTTTCCTGCTCCTCTTAGCATGATAAAGAAGATTCAAAGAGAGTGAGATGCCAGCTCCTTTCATTCAGTCAGTAGCTTCAAACATTTCTGGTATATGAATAACATGATGTTTTTCAATGGCAAAAATCAATGAATATTGTAAATGCACAAACAGTAATTTCTCCGCATTGCAAGGTGCAATTCTGAAATTTTTTGCTTTTTCCTGCTCCTCTTAGCATGATAAAGAAGATTCAAAGAGAGTGAGATGCCAGCTCCTTTCATTCAGTCAGTAGCTTCAATCATTTCTGGACGTTTTTCAATGGCAAAAATCAATGAATATTGTAAATGCACAAACAGTAATTTCTCCGCATTGCAAGGTGCAATTCTGAAATTTTTTGCTTTTTCCTGCTCCTCTTAGCATGATAAAGAAGATTCAAAGAGAGTGAGATGCCAGCTTCTTTCATTCAGTCAGTAGCTTCAAACATTTCTGGGATATGAATAACATGATGTTTTTCAATGGCAAAAATTAATGAATATTGTAAATGCACAAACAGTAATTTCTCCGCATTGCAAGGTGCAATTCTGAAATTTTTTGCTTTTTCCTGCTCCTCTTAGCATGATAAAGAAGATTCAAAGAGAGTGAGATGCCAGCTCCTTTCATTCAGTCAGTAGCTTCAATCATTTCTGGACGTTTTTCAATGGCAAAAATCAATGAATATTGTAAATGCACAAACAGTAATTTCTCCGCATTGCAAGGTGCAATTCTGAAATTTTTTGCTTTTTCCTGCTCCTCTTAGCATGATAAAGAAGATTCAAAGAGAGTGAGATGCCAGCTCCTTTCATTCAGTCAGTAGCTTCAATCATTTCTGGACGTTTTTCAATGGCAAAAATCAATGAATATTGTAAATGCACAAACAGTAATTTCTCCGCATTGCAAGGTGCAATTCTGAAATTTTTTGCTTTTTCCTGCTCCTCTTAGCATGATAAAGAAGATTCAAAGAGAGTGAGATGCCAGCTCCTTTCATTCAGTCAGTAGCTTCAATCATTTCTGGACGTTTTTCAATGGCAAAAATCAATGAATATTGTAAATGCACAAACAGTAATTTCTCCGCATTGCAAGGTGCAATTCTGAAATTTTTTGCTTTTTCCTGCTCCTCTTAGCATGATAAAGAAGATTCAAAGAGAGTGAGATGCCAGCTCCTTTCATTCAGTCAGTAGCTTCAAACATTTCTGGTATATGAATAACATGATGTTTTTCAATGGCAAAAATCAATGAATATTGTAAATGCACAAACAGTAATTTCTCCGCATTGCAAGGTGCAATTCTGAAATTTTTTGCTTTTTCCTGCTCCTCTTAGCATGATAAAGAAGATTCAAAGAGAGTGAGATGCCAGCTCCTTTCATTCAGTCAGTAGCTTCAATCATTTCTGGACGTTTTTCAATGGCAAAAATCAATGAATATTGTAAATGCACAAACAGTAATTTCTCCGCATTGCAAGGTGCAATTCTGAAATTTTTTGCTTTTTCCTGCTCCTCTTAGCATGATAAAGAAGATTCAAAGAGAGTGAGATGCCAGCTTCTTTCATTCAGTCAGTAGCTTCAAACATTTCTGGGATATGAATAACATGATGTTTTTCAATGGCAAAAATTAATGAATATTGTAAATGCACAAACAGTAATTTCTCCGCATTGCAAGGTGCAATTCTGAAATTTTTTGCTTTTTCCTGCTCCTCTTAGCATGATAAAGAAGATTCAAAGAGAGTGAGATGCCAGCTCCTTTCATTCAGTCAGTAGCTTCAATCATTTCTGGACGTTTTTCAATGGCAAAAATCAATGAATATTGTAAATGCACAAACAGTAATTTCTCCGCATTGCAAGGTGCAATTCTGAAATTTTTTGCTTTTTCCTGCTCCTCTTAGCATGATAAAGAAGATTCAAAGAGAGTGAGATGCCAGCTCCTTTCATTCAGTCAGTAGCTTCAATCATTTCTGGACGTTTTTCAATGGCAAAAATCAATGAATATTGTAAATGCACAAACAGTAATTTCTCCGCATTGCAAGGTGCAATTCTGAAATTTTTTGCTTTTTCCTGCTCCTCTTAGCATGATAAAGAAGATTCAAAGAGAGTGAGATGCCAGCTTCTTTCATTCAGTCAGTAGCTTCAAACATTTCTGGGATATGAATAACATGATGTTTTTCAATGGCAAAAATTAATGAATATTGTAAATGCACAAACAGTAATTTCTCCGCATTGCAAGGTGCAATTCTGAAATTTTTTGCTTTTTCCTGCTCCTCTTAGCATGATAAAGAAGATTCAAAGAGAGTGAGATGCCAGCTCCTTTCATTCAGTCAGTAGCTTCAATCATTTCTGGACGTTTTTCAATGGCAAAAATCAATGAATATTGTAAATGCACAAACAGTAATTTCTCCGCATTGCAAGGTGCAATTCTGAAATTTTTTGCTTTTTCCTGCTCCTCTTAGCATGATAAAGAAGATTCAAAGAGAGTGAGATGCCAGCTCCTTTCATTCAGTCAGTAGCTTCAATCATTTCTGGACGTTTTTCAATGGCAAAAATCAGTGAATATTGTAAATGCACAAACAGTAATTTCTCCGCATTGCAAGGTGCAATTCTGAAATTTTTTGCTTTTTCCTGCTCCTCTTAGCATGATAAAGAAGATTCAAAGAGAGTGAGATGCCAGCTCCTTTCATTCAGTCAGTAGCTTCAATCATTTCTGGACGTTTTTCAATGGCAAAAATCAATGAATATTGTAAATGCACAAACAGTAATTTCTCCGCATTGCAAGGTGCAATTCTGAAATTTTTTGCTTTTTCCTGCTCCTCTTAGCATGATAAAGAAGATTCAAAGAGAGTGAGATGCCAGCTCCTTTCATTCAGTCAGTAGCTTCAAACATTTCTGGTATATGAATAACATGATGTTTTTCAATGGCAAAAATCAATGAATATTGTAAATGCACAAACAGTAATTTCTCCGCATTGCAAGGTGCAATTCTGAAATTTTTTGCTTTTTCCTGCTCCTCTTAGCATGATAAAGAAGATTCAAAGAGAGTGAGATGCCAGCTCCTTTCATTCAGTCAGTAGCTTCAATCATTTCTGGACGTTTTTCAATGGCAAAAATCAATGAATATTGTAAATGCACAAACAGTAATTTCTCCGCATTGCAAGGTGCAATTCTGAAATTTTTTGCTTTTTCCTGCTCCTCTTAGCATGATAAAGAAGATTCAAAGAGAGTGAGATGCCAGCTTCTTTCATTCAGTCAGTAGCTTCAAACATTTCTGGGATATGAATAACATGATGTTTTTCAATGGCAAAAATTAATGAATATTGTAAATGCACAAACAGTAATTTCTCCGCATTGCAAGGTGCAATTCTGAAATTTTTTGCTTTTTCCTGCTCCTCTTAGCATGATAAAGAAGATTCAAAGAGAGTGAGATGCCAGCTCCTTTCATTCAGTCAGTAGCTTCAATCATTTCTGGACGTTTTTCAATGGCAAAAATCAATGAATATTGTAAATGCACAAACAGTAATTTCTCCGCATTGCAAGGTGCAATTCTGAAATTTTTTGCTTTTTCCTGCTCCTCTTAGCATGATAAAGAAGATTCAAAGAGAGTGAGATGCCAGCTCCTTTCATTCAGTCAGTAGCTTCAATCATTTCTGGACGTTTTTCAATGGCAAAAATCAATGAATATTGTAAATGCACAAACAGTAATTTCTCCGCATTGCAAGGTGCAATTCTGAAATTTTTTGCTTTTTCCTGCTCCTCTTAGCATGATAAAGAAGATTCAAAGAGAGTGAGATGCCAGCTCCTTTCATTCAGTCAGTAGCTTCAATCATTTCTGGTATATGAATAACATGATGTTTTTCAATGGCAAAAATCAATGAATATTGTAAATGCACAAACAGTAATTTCTCCGCATTGCAAGTTGCAATTCTGAAATTTTTTGCTTTTTCCTGCTCCTCTTAGCATGATAAAGAAGATTCAAAGAGAGTGAGATGCCAGCTCCTTTCATTCAGTCAGTAGCTTCAATCATTTCTGGACGTTTTTCAATGGCAAAAATCAATGAATATTGTAAATGCACAAACAGTAATTTCTCCGCATTGCAAGGTGCAATTCTGAAATTTTTTGCTTTTTCCTGCTCCTCTTGGCATGATAAAGAAGATTCAAAGAGAGTGAGATGCCAGCTCCTTTCATTCAGTCAGTAGCTTCAATCATTTCTGGACGTTTTTCAATGGCAAAAATCAATGAATATTGTAAATGCACAAACAGTAATTTCTCCGCATTGCAAGGTGCAATTCTGAAATTTTTTGCTTTTTCCTGCTCCTCTTAGCATGATAAAGAAGATTCAAAGAGAGTGAGATGCCAGCTCCTTTCATTCAGTCAGTAGCTTCAAACATTTCTGGTATATGAATAACATGATGTTTTTCAATGGCAAAAATCAATGAATATTGTAAATGCACAAACAGTAATTTCTCCGCATTGCAAGGTGCAATTCTGAAATTTTTTGCTTTTTCCTGCTCCTCTTAGCATGATAAAGAAGATTCAAAGAGAGTGAGATGCCAGCTCCTTTCATTCAGTCAGTAGCTTCAATCATTTCTGGACGTTTTTCAATGGCAAAAATCAATGAAGATTGTAAATGCACAAACAGTAATTTCTCCGCATTGCAAGGTGCAATTCTGAAATTTTTTGCTTTTTCCTGCTCCTCTTAGCATGATAAAGAAGATTCAAAGAGAGTGAGATGCCAGCTTCTTTCATTCAGTCAGTAGCTTCAAACATTTCTGGGATATGAATAACATGATGTTTTTCAATGGCAAAAATTAATGAATATTGTAAATGCACAAACAGTAATTTCTCCGCATTGCAAGGTGCAATTCTGAAATTTTTTGCTTTTTCCTGCTCCTCTTAGCATGATAAAGAAGATTCAAAGAGAGTGAGATGCCAGCTCCTTTCATTCAGTCAGTAGCTTCAATCATTTCTGGACGTTTTTCAATGGCAAAAATCAATGAATATTGTAAATGCACAAACAGTAATTTCTCCGCATTGCAAGGTGCAATTCTGAAATTTTTTGCTTTTTCCTGCTCCTCTTAGCATGATAAAGAAGATTCAAAGAGAGTGAGATGCCAGCTCCTTTCATTCAGTCAGTAGCTTCAATCATTTCTGGACGTTTTTCAATGGCAAAAATCAATGAATATTGTAAATGCACAAACAGGAATTTCTCCGCATTGCAAGGTGCAATTCTGAAAATTTTTGCTTTTTCCTGCTCCTCTTATCATGATAAAGAAGATTCAAAGAGAGTGAGATGCCAGCTCCTTTCATTCAGTCAGTAGCTTCAATCATTTCTGGTATATGAATAACATGATGTTTTTCAATGGCAAAAATCAATGAATATTGTAAATGCACAAACAGTAATTTCTCCGCATTGCAAGTTGCAATTCTGAAATTTTTTGCTTTTTCCTGCTCCTCTTAGCATGATAAAGAAGATTCAAAGAGAGTGAGATGCCAGCTCCTTTCATTCAGTCAGTAGCTTCAATCATTTCTGGACGTTTTTCAATGGCAAAAATCAATGAATATTGTAAATGCACAAACAGTAATTTCTCCGCATTGCAAGGTGCAATTCTGAAATTTTTTGCTTTTTCCTGCTCCTCTTAGCATGATAAAGAAGATTCAAAGAGAGTGAGATGCCAGCTCCTTTCATTCAGTCAGTAGCTTCAATCATTTCTGGATGTTTTTCAATGGCAAAAATCAATGAATATTGTAAATGCACAAACAGTAATTTCTCCGCATTGCAAGGTGCAATTCTGAAATTTTTTGCTTTTTCCTGCTCCTCTTAGCATGATAAAGAAGATTCAAAGAGAGTGAGATGCCAGCTCCTTTCATTCAGTCAGTAGCTTCAAACATTTCTGGTATATGAATAACATGATGTTTTTCAATGGCAAAAATCAAGGAATATTGTAAAAGCACAAACAGTAATTTCTCCGCATTGCAAGGTGCAATTCTGAAATTTTTTGCTTTTTCCTGCTCCTCTTAGCATGATAAAGAAGATTCAAAGAGAGTGAGATGCCAGCTCCTTTCATTCAGTCAGTAGCTTCAATCATTTCTGGACGTTTTTCAATGGCAAAAATCAATGAATATTGTAAATGCACAAACAGTAATTTCTCCGCATTGCAAGGTGCAATTCTGAAATTTTTTGCTTTTTCCTGCTCCTCTTAGCATGATAAAGAAGATTCAAAGAGAGTGAGATGCCAGCTCCTTTCATTCAGTCAGTAGCTTCAATCATTTCTGGTATATGAATAACATGATGTTTTTCAATGGCAAAAATCAATGAATATTGTAAATGCACAAACAGTAATTTCTCCACATTGCAAGGTGCAATTCTGAAATTTTTTGCTTTTTCCTGCTCCTCTTAGCATGATAAAGAAGATTCAAAGAGAGTGAGATGCCAGCTCCTTTCATTCAGTCAGTAGCTTCAATCATTTCTGGACGTTTTTCAATGGCAAAAATCAATGAATATTGTAAATGCACAAACAGTAATTTCTCCGCATTGCAAGGTGCAATTCTGAAATTTTTTGCTTTTTCCTGCTCCTCTTAGCATGATAAAGAAGATTCAAAGAGAGCGAGATGCCAGCTCCTTTCATTCAGTCAGTAGCTTCAATCATTTCTGGTATATGAATAACATGATGTTTTTCAATGGCAAAAATCAATGAATATTGTAAATGCACAAACAGTAATTTCTCCGCATTGCAAGGTGCAATTCTGAAATTTTTTGCTTTTTCCTGCTCCTCTTAGCATGATAAAGAAGATTCAAAGAGAGTGAGATGCCAGCTCCTTTCATTCAGTCAGTAGCTTCAATCATTTCTGGACGTTTTTCAATGGCAAAAATCAATGAATATTGTAAATGCACAAACAGTAATTTCTCCGCATTGCAAGGTGTAATTCTGAAATTTTTTGCTTTTTCCTGCTCCTCTTAGCATGATAAAGAAGATTCAAAGAGAGTGAGATGCCAGCTCCTTTCATTCAGTCAGTAGCTTCAAACATTTCTGGTATATGAATAACATGATGTTTTTCAATGGCAAAAATCAATGAATATTGTAAATGCACAAACAGTAATTTCTCCGCATTGCAAGGTGCAATTCTGAAATTTTTTGCTTTTTCCTGCTCCTCTTAGCATGATAAAGAAGATTCAAAGAGAGTGAGATGCCAGCTCCTTTCATTCAGTCAGTAGCTTCAATCATTTCTGGACGTTTTTCAATGGCAAAAATCAATGAATATTGTAAATGCACAAACAGTAATTTCTCCGCATTGCAAGGTGCAATTCTGAAATTTTTTGCTTTTTCCTGCTCCTCTTAGCATGATAAAGAAGATTCAAAGAGAGTGAGATGCCAGCTCCTTTCATTCAGTCAGTAGCTTCAATCATTTCTGGACGTTTTTCAATGGCAAAAATCAATGAATATTGTAAATGCACAAACAGTAATTTCTCCGCATTGCAAGGTGCAATTCTGAAATTTTTTGCTTTTTCCTGCTCCTCTTAGCATGATAAAGAAGATTCAAAGAGAGTGAGATGCCAGCTCCTTTCATTCAGTCAGTAGCTTCAATCATTTCTGGTATATGAATAACATGATGTTTTTCAATGGCAAAAATCAATGAATATTGTAAATGCACAAACAGTAATTTCTCCGCATTGCAAGGTGCAATTCTGAAATTTTTTGCTTTTTCCTGCTCCTCTTAGCATGATAAAGAAGATTCAAAGAGAGTGAGATGCCAGCTCCTTTCATTCAGTCAGCAGCTTCAATCATTTCTGGACATTTTTCAATGGCAAAAATCAATGAATATTGTAAATGCACAAACAGTAATTTCTCCGCATTGCAAGGTGCAATTCTGAAATTTTTTGCTTTTTCCTGCTCCTCTTAGCATGATAAAGAAGATTCAAAGAGAGTGAGATGCCAGCTCCTTTCATTCAGTCAGTAGCTTCAAACATTTCTGGTATATGAATAACATGATGTTTTTCAATGGCAAAAATCAATGAATATTGTAAAAGCACAAACAGTAATTTCTCCACATTGCAAGGTGCAATTCTGAAATTTTTTGCTTTTTCCTGCTCCTCTTAGCATGATAAAGAAGATTCAAAGAGAGTGAGATGCCAGCTCCTTTCATTCAGTCAGTAGCTTCAATCATTTCTGGACGTTTTTCAATGGCAAAAATCAATGAATATTGTAAATGCACAAACAGTAATTTCTCCGCATTGCAAGGTGCAATTCTGAAATTTTTTGCTTTTTCCTGCTCCTCTTAGCATGATAAAGAAGATTCAAAGAGAGTGAGATGCCAGCTCCTTTCATTCAGTCACTAGCTTCAATCATTTCTGGTATATGAATAACATGATGTTTTTCAATGGCAAAAATCAATGAATATTGTAAATGCACAAACAGTAATTTCTCCGCATTGCAAGTTGCAATTCTGAAATTTTTTGCTTTTTCCTGCTCCTCTTAGCATGATAAAGAAGATTCAAAGAGAGTGAGATGCCAGCTCCTTTCATTCAGTCAGTAGCTTCAATTATTTCTGGACGTTTTTCAATGGCAAAAATCAATGAATATTGTAAATGCACAAACAGTAATTTCTCCGCATTGCAAGGTGCAATTCTGAAATTTTTTGCTTTTTCCTGCTCATCTTAGCATGATAAAGAAGATTCAAAGAGAGTGAGATGCCAGCTCCTTTCATTCAGTCAGTTGCTTCAATCATTTCTGGACGTTTTTCAATGGCAAAAATCAGTGAATATTGTAAATGCACAAACAGTCATTTCTCCGCATTGCAAGGTGCAATTCTGAAATTTTTTGCTTTTTCCTGCTCCTCTTAGCATGATAAAGAAGATTCAAAGAGAGTGAGATGCCAGCTCCTTTCATTCAGTCAGTAGCTTCAATCATTTCTGGACGTTTTTCAATGGCAAAAATCAATGAATATTGTAAATGCACAAACAGTAATTTCTCCGCATTGCAAGGTGCAATTCTGAAATTTTTTGCTTTTTCCTGCTCCTCTTTGCATGATAAAGAAGATTCAAAGAGAGTGAGATGCCAGCTCCTTTCATTCAGTCAGTAGCTTCAATCATTTCTGGTATATGAATAACATGATGTTTTTCAATGGCAAAAATCAATGAATATTGTAAATGCACAAACAGTAATTTCTCCGCATTGCAAGGTGCAATTCTGAAATTTTTGGCTTTTTCCTGCTCCTCTTAGCATGATAAAGAAGATTCAAAGAGAGTGAGATGCCAGCTCCTTTCATTCAGTCAGTAGCTTCAATCATTTCTGGATGTTTTTCAATGGCAAAAATCAATGAATATTGTAAATGCACAAACAGTAATTTCTCCGCATTGCAAGGTGCAATTCTGAAATTTCTTGCATTTTCCTGCTCCTCTTAGCATGATAAAGAAGATTCAAAGAGAGTGAGATGCCAGCTCCTTTCATTCAGTCAGTAGCTTCAATCATTTCTGGACGTTTTTCAATGGCAAAAATCAATGAATATTGTAAATGCACAAACAGTAATTTCTCCGCATTGCAAGGTGCAATTCTGAAATTTTTTGCTTTTTCCTGCTCCTCTTAGCATGATAAAGAAGATTCAAAGAGAGTGAGATGCCAGCTCCTTTCATTCAGTCAGTAGCTTCAATCATTTCTGGTATATGAATAACATGATGTTTTTCAATGGCAAAAATCAATGAATATTGTAAATGCACAAACAGTAATTTCTCCGCATTGCAAGTTGCAATTCTGAAATTTTTTGCTTTTTCCTGCTCCTCTTAGCATGATAAAGAAGATTCAAAGAGAGTGAGATGCCAGCTCCTTTCATTCAGTCAGTAGCTTCAATCATTTCTGGACGTTTTTCAATGGCAAAAATCAATGAATATTGTAAATGCACAAACAGTAATTTCTCCGCATTGCAAGGTGCAATTCTGAAATTTTTTGCTTTTTCCTGCTCCTCTTAGCATGATAAAGAAGATTCAAAGAGAGTGAGATGCCAGCTCCTTTCATTCAGTCAGTAGCTTCAATCATTTCTGGACGTTTTTCAATGGCAAAAATCAATGAATATTGTAAATGCACAAACAGTAATTTCTCCGCATTGCAAGGTGCAATTCTGAAATTTTTTGCTTTTTCCTGCTCCTCTTAGCATGATAAAGAAGATTCAAAGAGAGTGAGATGCCAGCTCCTTTCATTCAGTCAGTAGCTTCAAACATTTCTGGTATATGAATAACATGATGTTTTTCAATGGCAAAAATCAATGAATATTGTAAAAGCACAAACAGTAATTTCTCCGCATTGCAAGGTGCAATTCTGAAATTTTTTGCTTTTTCCTGCTCCTCTTAGCATGATAAAGAAGATTCAAAGAGAGTGAGATGCCAGCTCCTTTCATTCAGTCAGTAGCTTCAATCATTTCTGGACGTTTTTCAATGGCAAAAATCAATGAATATTGTAAATGCACAAACAGTAATTTCTCCGCATTGCAAGGCGCAATTCTGAAATTTTTTGCTTTTTCCTGCTCCTCTTAGCATGATAAAGAAGATTCAAAGAGAGTGAGATGCCAGCTCCTTTCATTCAGTCAGTAGCTTCAATCATTTCTGGTATATGAATAACATGATGTTTTTCAATGGCAAAAATCAATGAATATTGTAAATGCACAAACAGTAATTTCTCCACATTGCAAGGTGCAATTCTGAAATTTTTTGCTTTTTCCTGCTCCTCTTAGCATGATAAAGAAGATTCAAAGAGAGTGAGATGCCAGCTCCTTTCATTCAGTCAGTAGCTTCAATCATTTCTGGACGTTTTTCAATGGCAAAAATCAATGAATATTGTAAATGCACAAACAGTAATTTCTCCGCATTGCAAGGTGCAATTCTGAAATTTTTTGCTTTTTCCTGCTCCTCTTAGCATGATAAAGAAGATTCAAAGAGAGCGAGATGCCAGCTCCTTTCATTCAGTCAGTAGCTTCAATCATTTCTGGTATATGAATAACATGATGTTTTTCAATGGCAAAAATCAATGAATATTGTAAATGCACAAACAGTAATTTCTCCGCATTGCAAGGTGCAATTCTGAAATTTTTTGCTTTTTCCTGCTCCTCTTAGCATGATAAAGAAGATTCAAAGAGAGTGAGATGCCAGCTCCTTTCATTCAGTCAGTAGCTTCAATCATTTCTGGACGTTTTTCAATGGCAAAAATCAATGAATATTGTAAATGCACAAACAGTAATTTCTCCGCATTGCAAGGTGCAATTCTGAAATTTTTTGCTTTTTCCTGCTCTTCTTAGCATGATAAAGAAGATTCAAAGAGAGTGAGATGCCAGCTCCTTTCATTCAGTCAGTAGCTTCAAACATTTCTAGTATATGAATAACATGATGTTTTTCAATGGCAAAAATCAATGAATATTGTAAATGCACAAACAGTAATTTCTCCGCATTGCAAGGTGCAATTCTGAAATTTTTTGCTTTTTCCTGCTCCTCTTAGCATGATAAAGAAGATTCAAAGAGAGTGAGATGCCAGCTCCTTTCATTCAGTCAGTAGCTTCAATCATTTCTGGACGTTTTTCAATGGCAAAAATCAATGAATATTGTAAATGCACAAACAGTAATTTCTCCGCATTGCAAGGTGCAATTCTGAAATTTTTTGCTTTTTCCTGCTCCTCTTAGCATGATAAAGAAGATTCAAAGAGAGTGAGATGCCAGCTCCTTTCATTCAGTCAGTAGCTTCAATCATTTCTGGACGTTTTTCAATGGCAAAAATCAATGAATATTGTAAATGCACAAACAGTAATTTCTCCGCATTGCAAGGTGCAATTCTGAAATTTTTTGCTTTTTTCTGCTCCTCTTAGCATGATAAAGAAGATTCAAAGAGAGTGAGATGCCAGCTCCTTTCATTCAGTCAGTAGCTTCAATCATTTCTGGTATATGAATAACATGATGTTTTTCAATGGCAAAAATCAATGAATATTGTAAATGCACAAACAGTAATTTCTCCGCATTGCAAGGTGCAATTCTGAAATTTTTTGCTTTTTCCTGCTCCTCTTAGCATGATAAAGAAGATTCAAAGAGAGTGAGATGCCAGCTCCTTTCATTCAGTCAGCAGCTTCAATCATTTCTGGACATTTTTCAATGGCAAAAATCAATGAATATTGTAAATGCACAAACAGTAATTTCTCCGCATTGCAAGGTGCAATTCTGAAATTTTTTGCTTTTTCCTGCTCCTCTTAGCATGATAAAGAAGATTCAAAGAGAGTGAGATGCCAGCTCCTTTCATTCAGTCAGTAGCTTCAAACATTTCTGGTATATGAATAACATGATGTTTTTCAATGGCAAAAATCAATGAATATTGTAAAAGCACAAACAGTAATTTCTCCGCATTGCAAGGTGCAATTCTGAAATTTTTTGCTTTTTCCTGCTCCTCTTAGCATGATAAAGAAGATTCAAAGAGAGTGAGATGCCAGCTCCTTTCATTCAGTCAGTAGCTTCAATCATTTCTGGACGTTTTTCAATGGCAAAAATCAATGAATATTGTAAATGCACAAACAGTAATTTCTCCGCATTGCAAGGTGCAATTCTGAATTTTTTTGCTTTTTCCTGCTCCTCTTAGCATGATAAAGAAGATTCAAAGAGAGTGAGATGCCAGCTCCTTTCATTCAGTCAGTAGCTTCAATCATTTCTGGTATATGAATAACATGATGTTTTTCAATGGCAAAAATCAATGAATATTGTAAATGCACAAACAGTAATTTCTCCGCATTGCAAGTTGCAATTCTGAAATTTTTTGCTTTTTCCTGCTCCTCTTAGCATGATAAAGAAGATTCAAAGAGAGTGAGATGCCAGCTCCTTTCATTCAGTCAGTAGCTTCAATTATTTCTGGACGTTTTTCAATGGCAAAAATCAATGAATATTGTAAATGCACAAACAGTAATTTCTCCGCATTGCAAGGTGCAATTCTGAAATTTTTTGCTTTTTCCTGCTCCTCTTAGCATGATAAAGAAGATTCAAAGAGAGTGAGATGCCAGCTCCATTCATTCAGTCAGTTGCTTCAATCATTTCTGGACGTTTTTCAATGGCAAAAATCAGTGAATATTGTAAATGCACAAACAGTAATTTCTCCGCATTGCAAGGTGCAATTCTGAAATTTTTTGCTTTTTCCTGCTCCTCTTAGCATGATAAAGAAGATTCAAAGAGAGTGAGATGCCAGCTCCTTTCATTCAGTCAGTAGCTTCAATCATTTCTGGACGTTTTTCAATGGCAAAAATCAATGAATATTGTAAATGCACAAACAGTAATTTCTCCGCATTGCAAGGTGCAATTCTGAAATTTTTTGCTTTTTCCTGCTCCTCTTAGCATGATAAAGAAGATTCAAAGAGAGTGAGATGCCAGCTCCTTTCATTCAGTCAGTAGCTTCAATCATTTCTGGTATATGAATAACATGATGTTTTTCAATGGCAAAAATCAATGAATATTGTAAATGCACAAACAGTAATTTCTCCGCATTGCAAGGTGCAATTCTGAAATTTTTGGCTTTTTCCTGCTCCTCTTAGCATGATAAAGAAGATTCAAAGAGAGTGAGATGCCAGCTCCTTTCATTCAGTCAGCAGCTTCAATCATTTCTGGACATTTTTCAATGGCAAAAATCAATGAATATTGTAAATGCACAAACAGTAATTTCTCCGCATTGCAAGGTGCAATTCTGAAATTTTTTGCTTTTTCCTGCTCCTCTTAGCATGATAAAGAAGATTCAAAGAGAGTGAGATGCCAGCTCCTTTCATTCAGTCAGTAGCTTCAAACATTTCTGGTATATGAATAACATGATGTTTTTCAATGGCAAAAATCAATGAATATTGTAAAAGCACAAAGAGTAATTTCTCCGCATTGCAAGGTGCAATTCTGAAATTTTTTGCTTTTTCCTGCTCCTCTTAGCATGATAAAGAAGATTCAAAGAGAGTGAGATGCCAGCTCCTTTCATTCAGTCAGTAGCTTCAATCATTTCTGGACGTTTTTCAATGGCAAAAATCAATGAATATTGTAAATGCACAAACAGTAATTTCTCCGCATTGCAAGGTGCAATTCTGAAATTTTTTGCTTTTTCCTGCTCCTCTTAGCATGATAAAGAAGATTCAAAGAGAGTGAGATGCCAGCTCCTTTCATTCAGTCAGTAGCTTCAATCATTTCTGGTATATGAATAACATGATGTTTTTCAATGGCAAAAATCAATGAATATTGTAAATGCACAAACAGTAATTTCTCCGCATTGCAAGTTGCAATTCTGAAATTTTTTGCTTTTTCCTGCTCCTCTTAGCATGATAAAGAAGATTCAAAGAGAGTGAGATGCCAGCTCCTTTCATTCAGTCAGTAGCTTCAATTATTTCTGGACGTTTTTCAATGGCAAAAATCAATGAATATTGTAAATGCACAAACAGTAATTTCTCCGCATTGCAAGGTGCAATTCTGAAATTTTTTGCTTTTTCCTGCTCCTCTTAGCATGATAAAGAAGATTCAAAGAGAGTGAGATGCCAGCTCCTTTCATTCAGTCAGTTGCTTCAATCATTTCTGGACGTTTTTCAATGGCAAAAATCAGTGAATATTGTAAATGCACAAACAGTAATTTCTCCGCATTGCAAGGTGCAATTCTGAAATTTTTTGCTTTTTCCTGCTCCTCTTAGCATGATAAAGAAGATTCAAAGAGAGTGAGATGCCAGCTCCTTTCATTCAGTCAGTAGCTTCAATCATTTCTGGACGTTTTTCAATGGCAAAAATCAATGAATATTGTAAATGCACAAACAGTAATTTCTCCGCATTGCAAGGTGCAATTCTGAAATTTTTTGCTTTTTCCTGCTCCTCTTTGCATGATAAAGAAGATTCAAAGAGAGTGAGATGCCAGCTCCTTTCATTCAGTCAGTAGCTTCAATCATTTCTGGTATATGAATAACATGATGTTTTTCAATGGCAAAAATCAATGAATATTGTAAATGAACAAACAGTAATTTCTCCGCATTGCAAGGTGCAATTCTGAAATTTTTGGCTTTTTCCTGCTCCTCTTAGCATGATAAAGAAGATTCAAAGAGAGTGAGATGCCAGCTCCTTTCATTCAGTCAGTAGCTTCAATCATTTCTGGATGTTTTTCAATGGCAAAAATCAATGAATATTGTAAATGCACAAACAGTAATTTCTCCGCATTGCAAGGTGCAATTCTGAAATTTCTTGCATTTTCCTGCTCCTCTTAGCATGATAAAGAAGATTCAAAGAGAGTGAGATGCCAGCTCCTTTCATTCAGTCAGTAGCTTCAATCATTTCTGGACGTTTTTCAATGGCAAAAATCAATGAATATTGTAAATGCACAAACAGTAATTTCTCCGCATTGCAAGGTGCAATTCTGAAATTTTTTGCTTTTTCCTGCTCCTCTTAGCATGATAAAGAAGATTCAAAGAGAGTGAGATGCCAGCTCCTTTCATTCAGTCAGTAGCTTCAAACATTTCTGGTATATGAATAACATGATGTTTTTCAATGGCAAAAATCAATGAATATTGTAAATGCACAAACAGTAATTTCTCCGCATTGCAAGGTGCAATTCTGAAATTTTTTGCTTTTTCCTGCTCCTCTTAGCATGATAAAGAAGATTCAAAGAGAGTGAGATGCCAGCTCCTTTCATTCAGTCAGTAGCTTCAATCATTTCTGGACGTTTTTCAATGGCAAAAATCAATGAATATTGTAAATGCACAAACAGTAATTTCTCCGCATTGCAAGGTGCAATTCTGAAATTTTTTGCTTTTTCCTGCTCCTCTTAGCATGATAAAGAAGATTCAAAGAGAGTGAGATGCCAGCTTCTTTCATTCAGTCAGTAGCTTCAAACATTTCTGGTATATGAATAACATGATGTTTTTCAATGGCAAAAATTAATGAATATTGTAAATGCACAAACAGTAATTTCTCCGCATTGCAAGGTGCAATTCTGAAATTTTTTGCTTTTTCCTGCTCCTCTTAGCATGATAAAGAAGATTCAAAGAGAGTGAGATGCCAGCTCCTTTCATTCAGTCAGTAGCTTCAATCATTTCTGGACGTTTTTCAATGGCAAAAATCAATGAATATTGTAAATGCACAAACAGTAATTTCTCCGCATTGCAAGGTGCAATTCTGAAATTTTTTGCTTTTTCCTGCTCCTCTTAGCATGATAAAGAAGATTCAAAGAGAGTGAGATGCCAGCTCCTTTCATTCAGTCAGTAGCTTCAATCATTTCTGGACGTTTTTCAATGGCAAAAATCAATGAATATTGTAAATGCACAAACAGTAATTTCTCCGCATTGCAAGGTGCAATTCTGAAATTTTTTGCTTTTTCCTGCTCCTCTTTGCATGATAAAGAAGATTCAAAGAGAGTGAGATGCCAGCTCCTTTCATTCAGTCAGTAGCTTCAATCATTTCTGGTATATGAATAACATGATGTTTTTCAATGGCAAAAATCAATGAATATTGTAAATGCACAAACAGTAATTTCTCCGCATTGCAAGGTGCAATTCTGAAATTTTTGGCTTTTTCCTGCTCCTCTTAGCATGATAAAGAAGATTCAAAGAGAGTGAGATGCCAGCTCCTTTCATTCAGTCAGTAGCTTCAATCATTTCTGGATGTTTTTCAATGGCAAAAATCAATGAATATTGTAAATGCACAAACAGTAATTTCTCCGCATTGCAAGGTGCAATTCTGAAATTTCTTGCATTTTCCTGCTCCTCTTAGCATGATAAAGAAGATTCAAAGAGAGTGAGATGCCAGCTCCTTTCATTCAGTCAGTAGCTTCAATCATTTCTGGACGTTTTTCAATGGCAAAAATCAATGAATATTGTAAATGCACAAACAGTAATTTCTCCGCATTGCAAGGTGCAATTCTGAAATTTTTTGCTTTTTCCTGCTCCTCTTAGCATGATAAAGAAGATTCAAAGAGAGTGAGATGCCAGCTCCTTTCATTCAGTCAGTAGCTTCAATCATTTCTGGACGTTTTTCAATGGCAAAAATCAATGAATATTGTAAATGCACAAACAGTAATTTCTCCGCATTGCAAGGTGCAATTCTGAAATTTTTTGCTTTTTCCTGCTCCTCTTTGCATGATAAAGAAGATTCAAAGAGAGTGAGATGCCAGCTCCTTTCATTCAGTCAGTAGCTTCAATCATTTCTGGTATATGAATAACATGATGTTTTTCAATGGCAAAAATCAATGAATATTGTAAATGCACAAACAGTAATTTCTCCGCATTGCAAGGTGCAATTCTGAAATTTTTGGCTTTTTCCTGCTCCTCTTAGCATGATAAAGAAGATTCAAAGAGAGTGAGATGCCAGCTCCTTTCATTCAGTCAGTAGCTTCAATCATTTCTGGATGTTTTTCAATGGCAAAAATCAATGAATATTGTAAATGCACAAACAGTAATTTCTCCGCATTGCAAGGTGCAATTCTGAAATTTCTTGCATTTTCCTGCTCCTCTTAGCATGATAAAGAAGATTCAAAGAGAGTGAGATGCCAGCTCCTTTCATTCAGTCAGTAGCTTCAATCATTTCTGGACGTTTTTCAATGGCAAAAATCAATGAATATTGTAAATGCACAAACAGTAATTTCTCCGCATTGCAAGGTGCAATTCTGAAATTTTTTGCTTTTTCCTGCTCCTCTTAGCATGATAAAGAAGATTCAAAGAGAGTGAGATGCCAGCTCCTTTCATTCAGTCAGTAGCTTCAAACATTTCTGGTATATGAATAACATGATGTTTTTCAATGGCAAAAATCAATGAATATTGTAAATGCACAAACAGTAATTTCTCCGCATTGCAAGGTGCAATTCTGAAATTTTTTGCTTTTTCCTGCTCCTCTTAGCATGATAAAGAAGATTCAAAGAGAGTGAGATGCCAGCTCCTTTCATTCAGTCAGTAGCTTCAATCATTTCTGGACGTTTTTCAATGGCAAAAATCAATGAATATTGTAAATGCACAAACAGTAATTTCTCCGCATTGCAAGGTGCAATTCTGAAATTTTTTGCTTTTTCCTGCTCCTCTTAGCATGATAAAGAAGATTCAAAGAGAGTGAGATGCCAGCTTCTTTCATTCAGTCAGTAGCTTCAAACATTTCTGGGATATGAATAACATGATGTTTTTCAATGGCAAAAATTAATGAATATTGTAAATGCACAAACAGTAATTTCTCCGCATTGCAAGGTGCAATTCTGAAATTTTTTGCTTTTTCCTGCTCCTCTTAGCATGATAAAGAAGATTCAAAGAGAGTGAGATGCCAGCTCCTTTCATTCAGTCAGTAGCTTCAATCATTTCTGGACGTTTTTCAATGGCAAAAATCAATGAATATTGTAAATGCACAAACAGTAATTTCTCCGCATTGCAAGGTGCAATTCTGAAATTTTTTGCTTTTTCCTGCTCCTCTTAGCATGATAAAGAAGATTCAAAGAGAGTGAGATGCCAGCTCCTTTCATTCAGTCAGTAGCTTCAATCATTTCTGGACGTTTTTCAATGGCAAAAATCAATGAATATTGTAAATGCACAAACAGTAATTTCTCCGCATTGCAAGGTGCAATTCTGAAATTTTTTGCTTTTTCCTGCTCCTCTTAGCATGATAAAGAAGATTCAAAGAGAGTGAGATGCCAGCTCCTTTCATTCAGTCAGTAGCTTCAATCATTTCTGGACGTTTTTCAATGACAAAAATCAATGAATATTGTAAATGCACAAACAGTAATTTCTCCGCATTGCAAGATGCAATTCTGAAATTTTTTGCTTTTTCCTGCTCCTCTTAGCATGATAAAAAAGATTCAAAGAGAGTGAGATGCCAGCTCCTTTCATTCAGTCAGTAGCTTCAATCATTTCTGGACGTTTTTCAATGGCAAAAATCAATGAATATTGTAAATGCACAAACAGTAATTTCTCCGCATTGCAAGGTGCAATTCTGAAATTTTTTGCTTTTTCCTGCTCCTCTTAGCATGATAAAGAAGATTCAAAGAGAGTGAGATGCCAGCTCCTTTCATTCAGTCAGTAGCTTCAATCATTTCTGGACGTTTTTCAATGGCAAAAATCAATGAATATTGTAAATGCACAAACAGTAATTTCTCCGCATTGCAAGGTGCAATTTTGAAATTTTTTGCTTTTTCCTGCTCCTCTTAGCATGATAAAGAAGATTCAAAGAGAGTGCGATGCCAGCTCCTTTCATTCAGTCAGTAGCTTCAGTCATTTCTGGACGTTTTTCAATGGCAAAAATCAATGAATATTGTAAATGCACAAACAGTAATTTCTCCGCATTGCAAGGTGCAATTCTGAAATTTTTTGCTTTTTCCTGCTCCTCTTAGCATGATAAAGAAGATTCAAAGAGAGTGAGATGCCAGCTCCTTTCATTCAGTCAGTAGCTTCAAACATTTCTGGTATAAACATTTCTGGACGTTTTTCAATGGCAAAAATCAATGAATATTGTAAATGCACAAACAGTAATATCTCCACATTGCAAGGTGCAATTCTGAAATTTTTTGCTTTTTCCTGCTAATCCTAGCATGATAAAGAAGATTCAAATAGAGTGAGATGCCAGCTGCTTTCATTCAGTCAGTAGCTTCAAACATTTCTGGACGTTTTTCAATGGCAAAAATCAATGAATATTGTAAATGCACAAACAGTAATTTCTCCGCATTGCAAGGTGCAATTCTGAAATTTTTTGCTTTTTCCTGCTCCTCTTAGCATGATAAAGAAGATTCAAAGAGAGTGAGATGCCAGCTCCTTTCATTCAGTCAGTAGCTTCAATCATTTCTGGTATATGAATAACATGATGTTTTTCAATGGCAAAAATCAATGAATATTGTAAATGCACAAACAGTAATTTCTGCGCATTGCAAGTTGCAATTCTGAAATTTTTTGCTTTTTCCTGCTCCTCTTAGCATGATAAAGAAGATTCAAAGAGAGTGAGATTCCAGCTCCTTTCATTCAGTCAGTAGCTTCAATCATTTCTGGACGTTTTTCAATGGCAAAAATCAATGAATATTGTAAATGCACAAACAGTAATTTCTCCGCATTGCAAGGTGCAATTCTGAAATTTTTTGCTTTTTCCTGCTCCTCTTAGCATGATAAAGAAGATTCAAAGAGAGTGAGATGCCAGCTCCTTTCATTCAGTCAGTAGCTTCAATCATTTCTGGACGTTTTTCAATGACAAAAATCAATGAATATTGTAAATGCACAAACAGTAATTTCTCCGCATTGCAAGATGCAATTCTGAAATTTTTTGCTTTTTCCTGCTCCTCTTAGCATGATAAAAAAGATTCAAAGAGAGTGAGATGCCAGCTCCTTTCATTCAGTCAGTAGCTTCAATCATTTCTGGACGTTTTTCAATGGCAAAAATCAATGAATATTGTAAATGCACAAACAGTATTTTCTCCGCATTGCAAGGTGCAATTCTGAAATTTTTTGCTTTTTCCTGCTCCTCTTAGCATGATAAAGAAGATTCAAAGAGAGTGAGATGCCAGCTCCTTTCATTCAGTCAGTAGCTTCAATCATTTCTGGACGTTTTTCAATGGCAAAAATCAATGAATATTGTAAATGCACAAACAGTAATTTCTCCGCATTGCAAGGTGCAATTTTGAAATTTTTTGCTTTTTCCTGCTCCTCTTAGCATGATAAAGAAGATTCAAAGAGAGTGCGATGCCAGCTCCTTTCATTCAGTCAGTAGCTTCAGTCATTTCTGGACGTTTTTCAATGGCAAAAATCAATGAATATTGTAAATGCACAAACAGTAATTTCTCCGCATTGCAAGGTGCAATTCTGAAATTTTTTGCTTTTTCCTGCTCCTCTTAGCATGATAAAGAAGATTCAAAGAGAGTGAGATGCCAGCTCCTTTCATTCAGTCAGTAGCTTCAAACATTTCTGGTATAAACATTTCTGGACGTTTTTCAATGGCAAAAATCAATGAATATTGTAAATGCACAAACAGTAATATCTCCACATTGCAAGGTGCAATTCTGAAATTTTTTGCTTTTTCCTGCTAATCCTAGCATGATAAAGAAGATTCAAATAGAGTGAGATGCCAGCTCCTTTCATTCAGTCAGTAGCTTCAAACATTTCTGGACGTTTTTCAATGGCAAAATTCAATGAATATTGTAAATGCACAAACAGTAATATCTCCACATTGCCAGGTGCAATTCTGAAATTTTTTGCTTTTTCCTGCTAATCCTAGCATGATAAAGAAGATTCAAAGAGAGTGAGATGCCAGCTCCTTTCATTCAGTCAGTAGCTTCAATCAATTCTGGACGTTTTTCAATGGCAAAAATCAATGAATATTGTAAATGCACAAACAGTAATTTCTCCGCATTGCAAGGTGCAATTCTGAAATTTTTTGCTTTTTCCTGCTCCTCTTAGCATGATAAAGAAGATTCAAAGAGAGTGAGATGCCAGCTCCTTTCATTCAGTCAGTAGCTTCAATCATTTCTGGACGTTTTTCAATGGCAAAAATCAATGAATATTGTAAATGCACAAACAGTAATTTCTCCGCATTGCAAGGTGCAATTCTGAAATTTTTTGCTTTTTCCTGCTCCTCTTAGCATGATAAAGAAGATTCAAAGAGAGTGAGATGCCAGCTCCTTTCATTCAGTCAGTAGCTTCAATCATTTCTGGTATATGAATAACATGATGTTTTTCAATGGCAAAAATCAATGAATATTGTAAATGCACAAACAGTAATTTCTCCGCATTGCAAGGTGCAATTCTGAAATTTTTTGCTTTTTCCTGCTCCTCTTAGCATGATAAAGAAGATTCAAAGAGAGTGAGATGCCAGCTCCTTTCATTCAGTCAGTAGCTTCAATCATTTCTGGACGTTTTTCAATGGCAAAAATCAATGAATATTGTAAATGCACAAACAGTAATTTCTCCGCATTGCAAGATGCAATTCTGAATTTTTTTGCTTTTTCCTGCTCCTCTTAGCATGATAAAGAAGATTCAAAGAGAGTGAGATGCCAGCTCCTTTCATTCAGTCAGTAGCTTCAGTCATTTCTGGACGTTTTTCAATGCAAAAATCAATGAATATTATAAATGCACAAACAGTAATTTCTCCGCATTGCAAGGTGCAATTCTGAAATTTCTTGCATTTTCCTGCTCCTCTTAGCATGATAAAGAAGATTCAAAGAGAGTGAGATGCCAGCTCCTTTCATTCAGTCAGTAGCTTCAATCATTTCTGGACGTTTTTCAATGGCAAAAATCAATGAATATTGTAAATGCACAAACAGTAATTTCTCCGCATTGCAAGGTGCAATTCTGAAATTTTTTGCTTTTTCCTGCTCCTCTTAGCATGATAAAGAAGATTCAAAGAGAGTGAGATGCCAGCTCCTTTCATTCAGTCAGTAGCTTCAAACATTTCTGGTATATGAATAACATGATGTTTTTCAATGGCAAAAATCAATGAATATTGTAAATGCACAAACAGTAATTTCTCCGCATTGCAAGGTGCAATTCTGAAATTTTTTGCTTTTTCCTGCTCCTCTTAGCATGATAAAGAAGATTCAAAGAGAGTGAGATGCCAGCTCCTTTCATTCAGTCAGTAGCTTCAATCATTTCTGGACGTTTTTCAATGGCAAAAATCAATGAATATTGTAAATGCACAAACAGTAATTTCTCCGCATTGCAAGGTGCAATTCTGAAATTTTTTGCTTTTTCCTGCTCCTATTAGCATGATAAAGAAGATTCAAAGAGAGTGAGATGCCAGCTTCTTTCATTGTCAGTAGCTTCAAACATTTCTGGGATATGAATAACATGATGTTTTTCAATGGCAAAAATTAATGAATATTGTAAATGCACAAACAGTAATTTCTCCGCATTGCAAGGTGCAATTCTGAAATTTTTTGCTTTTTCCTGCTCCTCTTAGCATGATAAAGAAGATTCAAAGAGAGTGAGATGCCAGCTCCTTTCATTCAGTCAGTAGCTTCAATCATTTCTGGACGTTTTTCAATGGCAAAAATCAATGAATATTGTAAATGCACAAACAGTAATTTCTCCGCATTGCAAGTTGCAATTCTGAAATTTTTTGCTTTTTCCTGCTCCTCTTAGCATGATAAAGAAGATTCAAAGAGAGTGAGATTCCGGCTCCTTTCATTCAGTCAGTAGCTTCAATCATTTCTGGACGTTTTTCAATGGCAAAAATCAATGAATATTGTAAATGCACAAACAGTAATTTCTCCGCATTGCAAGGTGCAATTCTGAAATTTTTTGCTTTTTCCTGCTCCTCTTAGCATGATAAAGAAGATTCAAAGAGAGTGAGATGCCAGCTCCTTTCATTCAGTCAGTAGCTTCAATCATTTCTGGACGTTTTTCAATGGCAAAAATCAATGAATATTGTAAATGCACAAACAGTAATTTCTCCGCATTGCAAGATGAAATTCTGAAATTTTTTGCTTTTTCCTGCTCCTCTTAGCATGATAAAGAAGATTCAAAGAGAGTGAGATGCCAGCTCCTTTCATTCAGTCAGTAGCTTCAATCATTTCTGGACGTTTTTCAATGGCAAAAATCAATGAATATTGTAAATGCACAAACAGTAATTTCTCCGCATTGCAAGGTGCAATTCTGAAATTTTTTGCTTTTTCCTGCTCCTCTTAGCATGATAAAGAAGATTCAAAGAGAGTGAGATGCCAGCTCCTTTCATTCAGTCAGTAGCTTCAATCATTTCTGGTATATGAATAACATGATGTTTTTCAATGGCAAAAATCAATGAATATTGTAAATGCACAAACAGTAATTTCTCCGCATTGCAAGGTGCAATTCTGAAATTTTTTGCTTTTTCCTGCTCCTCTTAGCATGATAAAGAAGATTCAAAGAGAGTGAGATGCCAGCTCCTTTCATTCAGTCAGTAGCTTCAATCATTTCTGGACGTTTTTCAATGGCAAAAATCAATGAATATTGTAAATGCACAAACAGTAATTTCTCCGCATTGCAAGGTGCAATTCTGAAATTTTTTGCTTTTTCCTGCTCCTCTTAGCATGATAAAGAAGATTCAAAGAGAGTGAGATGCCAGCTCCTTTCATTCAGTCAGTAGCTTCAGTCATTTCTGGAAGTTTTTCAATGGCAAAAATCAATGAATATTGTAAATGCACAAACAGTAATTTCTCCGCATTGCAAGGTGCAATTCTGAAATTTTTTGCTTTTTCCTGCTCCTCTTAGCATGATAAAGAAGATTCAAAGAGAGTGAGATGCCAGCTCCTTTCATTCAGTCAGTAGCTTCAAACATTTCTGGTATAAACATTTCTGGACGTTTTTCAATGGCAAAAATCAATGAATATTGTAAATGCACAAACAGTAATATCTCCACATTGCAAGGTGCAATGCTGAAATTTTTTTTGCTTTTTCCTGCTAATCCTAGCATGATAAAGAAGATTCAAATAGAGTGAGATGCCAGCTCCTTTCATTCAGTCAGTAGCTTCAAACATTTCTGGACGTTTTTCAATGGCAAAAATCAATGAATATTGTAAATGCACAAACAGTAATATCTCCACATTGCAAGGTGCAATTCTGAAATTTTTTGCTTTTTCCTGCTAATCCTAGCATGATAAAGAAGATTCAAAGAGAGTGAGATGTCAGCTCCTTTCATTCAGTCAGTAGCTTCAAACATTTCTGGTATATGAATAACATGATGTTTTTCAATGGCAAAAATCAATGAATATTGTAAATGCACAAACAGTAATATCTCCACATTGCAAGGTGCAATTCTGAAATTTTTTGCTTTTTCCTGCTAATCCTAGCATGATAAAGAAGATTCAAAGAGAGTGAGATGCCAGCTCCTTTCATTCAGTCAGTAGCTTCAAACATTTCTGGACGTTTTTCAATGGCAAAAATCAATGAATATTGTAAATGCACAAACAGTAATATCTCCACATTGCAAGGTGCAATTCTGAAATTTTTTGCTTTTTCCTGCTACTCCTAGCATGATAAAGAAGATTCAAAGAGAGTGAGATGCCAGCTCCTTTCATTCAGTCAGTAGCTTCAATCATTTCTGGACGTTTTTCAATGGCAAAAATCAATGAATATTGTAAATGCACAAACAGTAATTTCTCCGCATTGCAAGGTGCAATTCTGAATTTTTTTGCTTTTTCCTGCTCCTCTTAGCATGGTAAAGAAGATTCAAAGAGAGTGAGATGCCAGCTCCTTTCATTCAGTCAGTAGCTTCAGTCATTTCTGGACGTTTTTCAATGGCAAAAATCAATGAATATTGTAAATGCACAAAAAGTAATTTCTCCGCATTGCAAGGTGCAATTCTGAAATTTTTTGCTTTTTCCTGCTCCTCTTAGCATGATAAAGAAGATTCAAAGAGAGTGAGATGCCAGCTCCTTTCATTCAGTCAGTAGCTTCAAACATTTCTGGTATAAACATTTCTGGACGTTTTTCAATGGCAAAAATCAATGAATATTGTAAATGCACAAACAGTAATATCTCCACATTGCAAGGTGCAATTCTGAAATTTTTTGCTTTTTCCTGCTAATCCTAGCATGATAAAGAAGATTCAAATAGAGTGAGATGCCAGCTCCTTTCATTCAGTCAGTAGCTTCAAACATTTCTGGACGTTTTTCAATGGCAAAATTCAATGAATATTGTAAATGCACAAACAGTAATATCTCCACATTGCAAGGTGCAATTCTGAAATTTTTTGCTTTTTCCTGCTAATCCTAGCATGATAAAGAAGATTCAAAGAGAGTGAGATGCCAGCTCCTTTCATTCAGTCAGTAGCTTCAATCATTTCTGGACGTTTTTCAATGGCAAAAATCAATGAATATTGTAAATGCACAAACAGTAATTTCTCCGCATTGCAAGGTGCAATTCTGAAATTTTTTGCTTTTTCCTGCTCCTCTTAGCATGATAAAGAAGATTCAAAGAGAGTGAGATGCCAGCTCCTTTCATTCAGTCAGTAGCTTCAATCATTTCTGGATGTTTTTCAATGGCAAAAATCAATGAATATTGTAAATGCACAAACAGTAATTTCTCCGCATTGCAAGGTGCAATTCTGAAATTTTTTGCTTTTTCCTGCTCCTCTTAGCATGATAAAGAAGATTCAAAGAGAGTGAGATGCCAGCTCCTTTCATTCAGTCAGTAGCTTCAATCATTTCTGGTATATGAATAACATGATGTTTTTCAATGGCAAAAATCAATGAATATTGTAAATGCACAAACAGTAATTTCTCCGCATTGCAAGGTGCAATTCTGAAATTTTTTGCTTTTTCCTGCTCCTCTTAGCATGATAAAGAAGATTCAAAGAGAGTGAGATGCCAGCTCCTTTCATTCAGTCAGTAGCTTCAATCATTTCTGGACGTTTTTCAATGGCAAAAATCAATGAATATTGTAAATGCACAAACAGTAATTTCTCCGCATTGCAAGATGCAATTCTGAAATTTTTTGCTTTTTCCTGCTCCTCTTAGCATGATAAAGAAGATTCAAAGAGAGTGAGATGCCAGCTCCTTTCATTCAGTCAGTAGCTTCAGTCATTTCTGGACGTTTTTCAATGGCAAAAATCAATGAATATTGTAAATGCACAAACAGTAATTTCTCCGCATTGCAAAGTGCAATTCTGAAATTTTTTGCTTTTTCCTGCTCCTCTTAGCATGATAAAGAAGATTCAAAGAGAGTGAGATGCCAGCTCCTTTCATTCAGTCAGTAGCTTCAAACATTTCTGGTATAAACATTTCTGGATGTTTTTCAATGGCAAAAATCAATGAATATTGTAAATGCACAAACAGTAATATCTCCACATTGCAAGGTGCAATGCTGAAATTTTTTGCTTTTTCCTGCTAATCCTAGGATGATAAAGAAGATTCAAATAGAGTGAGATGCCAGCTCCTTTCATTCAGTCAGTAGCTTCAAACATTTCTGGACGTTTTTCAATGGCAAAAATCAATGAATATTGTAAATGCACAAACAGTAATATCTCCACATTGCAAGGTGCAATTCTGAATTTTTTTGGTTTTTCCTGCTAATCCTAGCATGATAAAGAAGATTCAAAGAGAGTGAGATGTCAGCTCCTTTCATTCAGTCAGTAGCTTCAAACATTTCTGGTATATGAATAACATGATGTTTTTCAATGGCAAAAATCAATGAATATTGTAAATGCACAAACAGTAATATCTCCACATTGCAAGGTGCAATTCTGAAATTTTTTGCTTTTTCCTGCTAATCCTAGCATGATAAAGAAGATTCAAAGAGAGTGAGATGCCAGCTCCTTTCATTCAGTCAGTAGCTTCAAACATTTCTGGACGTTTTTCAATGGCAAAAATCAATGAATATTGTAAATGCACAAACAGTAATATCTCCACATTGCAAGGTGCAATTCTGAAATTTTTTGCTTTTTCCTGCTACTCCTAGCATGATAAAGAAGATTCAAAGAGAGTGAGATGCCAGCTCCTTTCATTCAGTCAGTAGCTTCAAACATTTCTGGACGTTTTTCAATGGCAAAAATCAATGAATATTGTAAATGCACAAACAGTAATATCTCCACATTGCAAGGTGCAATTCTGAAATTTTTTGCTTTTTCCTGCTAATCCTAGCATGATAAAGAAGATTCAAAGAGAGTGAGATGCCAGCTCCTTTCATTCAGTCAGTAGCTTCAAACATTTCTGGACGTTTTTCAATGGCAAAAATCAATGAATATTGTAAATGCACAAACAGTAATTTCTCCGCATTGCAAGGTGCAATTCTGAAATTTTTTGCTTTTTCCTGCTCCTCTTAGCATGATAAAGAAGATTCAAAGAGAGTGAGATGCCAGCTCCTTTCATTCAGTCAGTAGCTTCAATCATTTCTGGACGTTTTTCAATGGCAAAAATCAATGAATATTGTAAATGCACAAACAGTAATTTCTCCGCATTGCAAGGTGCAATTCTGAAATTTTTTGCTTTTTCCTGCTCCTCTTAGCATGATAATGAAGATTCAAAGAGAGTGAGATGCCAGCTCCTTTCATTCAGTCAGTAGCTTCAATCATTTCTGGTATATGAATAACATGATGTTTTTCAATGGCAAAAATCAATGAATATTGTAAATGCACAAACAGTAATTTCTCCGCATTGCAAGTTGCAATTCTGAAATTTTTTGCTTTTTCCTGCTCCTCTTAGCATGATAAAGAAGATACAAAGAGAGTGAGATGCCAGCTCCTTTCATTCAGTCAGTAGCTTCAATCATTTCTGGACGTTTTTCAATGGCAAAAATCAATGAATATTGTAAATGCACAAACAGTAATTTCTCCGCATTGCAAGGTGCAATTCTGAAATTTTTTGCTTTTTCCTGCTCCTCTTAGCATGATAAAGAAGATTCAAAGAGAGTGAGATGCCAGCTCCTTTCATTCAGTCAGTAGCTTCAATCATTTCTGGACGTTTTTCAATGGCAAAAATCAATGAATATTGTAAATGCACAAACAGTAATTTCTCCGCATTGCAAGGTGCAATTCTGAAATTTTTTGCTTTTTCCTGCTCCTCTTAGCATGATAAAGAAGATTCAAAGAGAGTGAGATGCCAGCTCCTTTCATTCAGTCAGTAGCTTCAATCATTTCTGGACGTTTTTCAATGGCAAAAATCAATGAATATTGTAAATGCACAAACAGTAATTTCTCCGCATTGCAAGGTGCAATTCTGAAATTTTTTGCTTTTTCCTGCTCCTCTTAGCATGATAAAGAAGATTCAAAGAGAGTGAGATGCCAGCTCCTTTCATTCAGTCAGTAGCTTCAATCATTTCTGGTATATGAATAACATGATGTTTTTCAATGGCAAAAATCAATGAATATTGTAAATGCACAAACAGTAATTTCTCCGCATTGCAAGGTGCAATTCTGAAATTTTTTGCTTTTTCCTGCTCCTCTTAGCATGATAAAGAAGATTCAAAGAGCGTGAGATGCCAGCTCCTTTCATTCAGTCAGTAGCTTCAATCATTTCTGGATGTTTTTCAATGGCAAAAATCAATGAATATTGTAAATGCACAAACAGTAATTTCTCCGCATTGCAAGGTGCAATTCTGAAATTTTTTGCTTTTTCCTGCTCCTCTTAGCATGATAAAGAAGATTCAAAGAGAGTGAGATGCCAGCTCCTTTCATTCAGTCAGTAGCTTCAGTCATTTCTGGACGTTTTTCAATGGCAAAAATCAATGAATATTGTAAATGCACAAACAGTAATTTCTCCGCATTGCAACGTGCAATTCTGAAATTTTTTGCTTTTTCCTGCTCCTCTTAGCATGATAAAGAAGATTCAAAGAGAGTGAGATGCCAGCTCCTTTCATTCAGTCAGTAGCTTCAAACATTTCTGGTATAAACATTTCTGGACGTTTTTCAATGGCAAAAATCAATGAATATTGTAAATGCACAAACAGTAATATCTCCACATTGCAAGGTGCAATTCTGAAATTTTTTGCTTTTTCCTGCTAATCCTAGCATGATAAAGAAGATTCAAATAGAGTGAGATGCCAGCTCCTTTCATTCAGTCAGTAGCTTCAAACATTTCTGGACGTTTTTCAATGGCAAAATTCAATGAATATTGTAAATGCACAAACAGTAATATCTCCACATTGCAAGGTGCAATTCTGAAATTTTTTGCTTTTTCCTGCTAATCCTAGCATGATAAAGAAGATTCAAAGAGAGTGAGATGCCAGCTCCTTTCATTCAGTCAGTAGCTTCAATCATTTCTGGACGTTTTTCAATGGCAAAAATCAATGAATATTGTAAATGCACAAACAGTAATTTCTCCGCATTGCAAGGTGCAATTCTGAAATTTTTTGCTTTTTCCTGCTCCTCTTAGCATGATAAAGAAGATTCAAAGAGAGTGAGATGCCAGCTCCTTTCATTCAGTCAGTAGCTTCAATCATTTCTGGACGTTTTTCAATGGCAAAAATCAATGAATATTGTAAATGCACAAACAGTAATTTCTCCGCATTGCAAGGTGCAATTCTGAAATTTTTTGCTTTTTCCTGCTCCTCTTAGCATGATAAAGAAGATTCAAAGAGAGTGAGATGCCAGCTCCTTTCATTCAGTCAGTAGCTTCAATCATTTCTGGTATATGAATAACATGATGTTTTTCAATGGCAAAAATCAATGAATATTGTAAATGCACAAACAGTAATTTCTCCGCATTGCAAGGTGCAATTCTGAAATTTTTTGCTTTTTCCTGCTCCTCTTAGCATGATAAAGAAGATTCAAAGAGAGTGAGATGCCAGCTCCTTTCATTCAGTCAGTAGCTTCAATCATTTCTGGACGTTTTTCAATGGCAAAAATCAATGAATATTGTAAATGCACAAACAGTAATTTCTCCGCATTGCAAGGTGCAATTCTGAAATTTTTTGCTTTTTCCTGCTCCTCTTAGCATGATAAAGAAGATTCTAAGAGAGTGAGATGCCAGCTCCTTTCATTCAGTCAGTAGCTTCAATCATTTCTGGACGTTTTTCAATGGCAAAAATCAATGAATATTGTAAATGCACAAACAGTAATTTCTCCGCATTGCAAGGTGCAATTCTGAATTTTTTTGCTTTTTCCTGATCCTCTTAGCATGATAAAGAAGATTCAAAGAGAGTGAGATGCCAGTTCCTTTCATTCAGTCAGTAGCTTCAATCATTTCTGGTATATGAATAACATGATGTTTTTCAATGGCAAAAATCAATGAATATTGTAAATGCACAAACAGTAATTTCTCCGCATTGCAAGGTGCAATTCTGAAATTTTTTGCTTTTTCCTGCTCCTCTTAGCATGATAAAGAAGATTCAAAGAGAGTGAGATGCCAGCTCCTTTCATTCAGTCAGTAGCTTCAAACATTTCTGGTATATGAATAACATGATGTTTTTCAATGGCAAAAATCAATGAATATTGTAAATGCACAAACAGTAATTTCTCCGCATTGCAAGGTGCAATTCTGAAATTTTTTGCTTTTTCCTGCTCCTCTTAGCATGATAAAGAAGATTCAAAGAGAGTGAGATGCCAGCTCCTTTCATTCAGTCAGTAGCTTCAATCATTTCTGGACGTTTTTCAATGGCAAAAATCAATGAATATTGTAAATGCACAAACAGTAATTTCTCCGCATTGCAAGGTGCAATTCTGAAATTTTTTGCTTTTTCCTGCTCCTCTTAGCATGATAAAGAAGATTCAAAGACAGTGAGATGCCAGCTCCTTTCATTCAGTCAGTAGCTTCAGTCATTTCTGGACGTTTTTCAATGGCAAAAATCAATGAATATTGTAAATGCACAAACAGTAATTTCTCCGCATTGCAAGGTGCAATTCTGAAATTTTTTGCTTTTTCCTGCTCCTCTTAGCATGTTAAAGAAGATTCAAAGAGAGTGAGATGCCAGCTCCTTTCATTCAGTCAGTAGCTTCAAACATTTCTGGTATAAACATTTCTGGACGTTTTTCAATGGCAAAAATCAATGAATATTGTAAATGCACAAACAGTAATATCTCCACATTGCAAGGTGCAATTCTGAAATTTTTTGCTTTTTCCTGCTAATCCTAGCATGATAAAGAAGATTCAAATAGAGTGAGATGCCAGCTCCTTTCATTCAGTCAGTAGCTTCAAACATTTCTGGACGTTTTTCAATGGCAAAATTCAATGAATATTGTAAATGCACAAACAGTAATATCTCCACATTGCAAGGTGCAATTCTGAAATTTTTTGCTTTTTCCTGCTAATCCTAGCATGATAAAGAAGATTCAAAGAGAGTGAGATGCCAGCTCCTTTCATTCAGTCAGTAGCTTCAATCATTTCTGGACGTTTTTCAATGGCAAAAATCAATGAATATTGTAAATGCACAAACAGTAATTTCTCCGCATTGCAAGGTGCAATTCTGAAATTTTTTGCTTTTTCTGCTCCTCTTAGCATGATAAAGAAGATTCAAAGAGAGTGAGATGCCAGCTCCTTTCATTCAGTCAGTAGCTTCAATCATTTCTGGTATATGAATAACATGATGTTTTTCAATGGCAAAAATCAATGAATATTGTAAATGCACAAACAGTAATTTCTCCGCATTGCAAGGTGCAATTCTGAAATTTTTTGCTTTTTCCTGCTCCTCTTAGCATGATAAAGAAGATTCAAAGAGAGTGAGATGCCAGCTCCTTTCATTCAGTCAGTAGCTTCAGTCATTTCTGGACGTTTTTCAATGGCAAAAATCAATGAATATTGTAAATGCACAAACAGTAATTTCTCCGCATTGCAAGGTGCAATTCTGAAATTTTTTGCTTTTTCCTGCTCCTCTTAGCATGATAAAGAAGATTCAAAGAGAGTGAGATGCCAGCTCCTTTCATTCAGTCAGTAGCTTCAATCATTTCTGGACGTTTTTCAATGGCAAAAATCAATGAATATTGTAAATGCACAAACAGTAATTTCTCCGCATTGCAAGGTGCAATTCTGAAATTTTTTGCTTTTTCCTGCTCCTCTTAGCATGATAAAGAAGATTCAAAGAGAGTGAGATGCCAGCTCCTTTCATTCAGTCAGTAGCTTCAATCATTTCTGGACGTTTTTCAATGGCAAAAATCAATGAATATTGTAAATGCACAAACAGTAATTTCTCCGCATTGCAAATTGCAATTCTGAAATTTTTTGCTTTTTCCTGCTCCTCTTAGCATGGTAAAGAAGATTCAAAGAGAGTGAGATGCCAGCTCCTTTCATTCAGTCAGTAGCTTCAATCATTTCTGGACGTTTTTCAATGGCAAAAATCAATGAATATTGTAAATGCACAAACAGTAATTTCTCCGCATTGCAAGGTGCAATTCTGAAATTTTTTGCTTTTTCCTGCTCCTCTTAGCATGATAAAGAAGATTCAAAGAGAATGAGATGCCAGCTCCTTTCATTCAGTCAGTAGCTTCAATCATTTCTGGTATATGAATAACATGATGTTTTTCAATGGCAAAAATCAATGAATATTGTAAATGCACAAACAGTAATTTCTCCGCATTGCAAGGTGCAATTCTGAAATTTTTTGCTTTTTCCTGCTCCTCTTAGCATGATAAAGAAGATTCAAAGAGAGTGAGATGCCAGCTCCTTTCATTCAGTCAGTAGCTTCAATCATTTCTGGATGTTTTTCAATTGCAAAAATCAATGAATATTGTAAATGCACAAACAGTAATTTCTCCGCATTGCAAGGTGCAATTCTGAAATTTTTTGCTTTTTCCTGCTCCTCTTAGCATGATAAAGAAGATTCAGAGAGTGAGATGCCAGCTCCTTTCATTCAGTCAGTAGCTTCAGTCATTTCTGGACGTTTTTCAATGGCAAAAATCAATGAATATTGTAAATGCACAAACAGTAATTTCTCCGCATTGCAAGGTGCAATTCTGAAATTTTTTGCTTTTTCCTGCTCCTCTTAGCATGATAAAGAAGATTCAAAGAGAGTGAGATGCCAGCTCCTTTCATTCAGTCAGTAGCTTCAAACATTTCTGGTATAAACATTTCTGGACGTTTTTCAATGGCAAAAATCAATGAATATTGTAAATGCACAAACAGTAATATCTCCACATTGCAAGGTGCAATTCTGAAATTTTTTGCTTTTTCCTGCTCCTCTTAGCATGATAAAGAAGATTCAAAGAGAGTGAGATGCCAGCTCCTTTCATTCAGTCAGTAGCTTCAATCATTTCTGGACGTTTTTCAATGGCAAAAATCAATGAATATTGTAAATGCACAAACAGTAATTTCTCCGCATTGCAAGGTGCAATTCTGAAATTTTTTGCTTTTTCCTGCTCCTCTTAGCATGATAAAGAAGATTCAAAGAGAGTGAGATGCCAGCTCCTTTCATTCAGTCAGTAGCTTCAATCATTTCTGGTATATGAATAACATGATGTTTTTCAATGGCAAAAATCAATGAATATTGTAAATGCACAAACAGTAATTTCTCCGCATTGCAAGGTGCAATTCTGAAATTTTTTGCTTTTTCCTGCTCCTCTTAGCATGATAAAGAAGATTCAAAGAGAGTGAGATGCCAGCTCTTTTCATTCAGTCAGTAGCTTCAATCATTTCTGGACGTTTTTCAATGGCAAAAATCAATGAATATTGTAAATGCACAAACAGTAATTTCTCCGCATTGCAAGGTGCAATTCTGAAATTTTTTGCTTTTTCCTGCTCCTCTTAGCATGATAAAGAAGATTCAAAGAGAGTGAGATGCCAGCTCCTTTCATTCAGTCAGTAGCTTCAGTCATTTCTGGACGTTTTTCAATGGCAAAAATCAATGAATATTGTAAATGCACAAACAGTAATTTCTCCGCATTGCAAGGTGCAATTCTGAAATTCTTTGCTTTTTCCTGCTCCTCTTAGCATGATAAAGAAGATTCAAAGAGAGTGAGATGCCAGCTCCTTTCATTCAGTCAGTAGCTTCAAACATTTCTGGTATAAACATTTCTGGACGTTTTTCAATGGCAAAAATCAATGAATATTGTAAATGCACAAACAGTAATATCTCCACATTGCAAGGTGCAATTCTGAAATTTTTTGCTTTTTCCTGCTAATCCTAGCATGATAAAGAAGATTCAAATAGAGTGAGATGCCAGCTCCTTTCATTCAGTCAGTAGCTTCAAACATTTCTGGACGTTTTTCAATGGCAAAAATCAATGAATATTGTAAATGCACAAACAGTAATATCTCCACATTGCAAGGTTCAATTCTGAAATTTTTTGCTTTTTCCTGCTAATCCTAGCATGATAAAGAAGATTCAAAGAGAATGAGATGCCAGCTCCTTTCATTCAGTCAGTAGCTTCAAACATTTCTGGTATATGAATAACATGATGTTTTTCAATGGCAAAAATCAATGAATATTGTAAATGCACAAACAGTAATATCTCCATATTGCAAGGTGCAATTCTGAAATTTTTTGCTTTTTCCTGCTAATCCTAGCATGATAAAGAAGATTCAAAGAGAGTGAGATGCCAGCTCCTTTCATTCAGTCAGTAGCTTCAAACATTTCTGGACGTTTTTCAATGGCAAAAATCAATGAATATTGTAAATGCACAAACAGTAATATCTCCACATTGCAAGGTGCAATTCTGAAATTTTTTACTTTTTCCTGCTACTCCTAGCATGATAAAGAAGATTCAAAGAGAGTGAGATGCCAGCTCCTTTCATTCAGTCAGTAGCTTCAAACATTTCTGGACGTTTTTCAATGGCAAAAATCAATGAATATTGTAAATGCACAAACAGTAATATCTCCACATTGCAAGGTGCAATTCTGAAATTTTTTGCTTTTTCCTGCTAATCCTAGCATGATAAAGAAGATTCAAAGAGAGTGAGATGCCAGCTCCTTTCATTCAGTCAGTAGCTTCAAACATTTCTGGACGTTTTTCAATGGCAAAAATCTATGAATATTGTAAATGCACAAACAGTAATTTCTCCGCATTGCAAGGTGCAATTCTGAAATTTTTTGCTTTTTCCTGCTCCTCTTAGCATGATAAAGATTCAAAGAGAGTGAGATGCCAGCTCCTTTCATTCAGTCAGTAGCTTCAATCATTTCTGGACGTTTTTCAATGGCAAAAATCAATGAATATTGTAAATGCACAAGCAGTAATTTCTCCGCATTGCAAGGTGCAATTCTGAAATTTTTTGCTTTTTCCTGCTCCTCTTAGCATGATAAAGAAGATTCAAAGAGAGTGAGATGCCAGCTCCTTTCATTCAGTCAGTAGCTTCAATCATTTCTGGACGTTTTTCAATGGCAAAAATCAATGAATATTGTAAATGCACAAACAGTAATTTCTCCGCATTGCAAGGTGCAATTCTGAATTTTTTTGCTTTTTCCTGCTCCTCTTAGCATGATAAAGAAGATTCAAAGAGAGTGAGATGCCAGCTCCTTTCATTCAGTCAGTAGCTTCAATCTTTTCTGGACGTTTTTCAATGGCAAAAATCAATGAATATTGTAAATGCACAAACAGTAATTTCTCCGCATTGCAAGGTGCAATTCTGAAATTTTTTGCTTTTTCCTGCTCCTCTTAGCATGATAAAGAAGATTCAAAGAGAGTGAGATGCCAGCTCCTTTCATTCAGTCAGTAGCTTCAATCATTTCTGGTATATGAATAACATGATGTTTTTCAATGGCAAAAATCAATGAATATTGCAAATGCACAAACAGTAATTTCTCCGCATTGCAAGGTGCAATTCTGAAATTTTTTGCTTTTTCCTGCTCCTCTTAGCATGGTAAAGAAGATTCAAAGAGAGTGAGATGCCAGCTCCTTTCATTCAGTCAGTAGCTTCAATCATTTCTGGACGTTTTTCAATGGCAAAAATCAATGAATATTGTAAATGCACAAACAGTAATATCTCCACATTGCAAGGTGCAATTCTGAAATTTTTTGCTTTTTCCTGCTCCTCTTAGCATGATAAAGAATATTCAAATAGAGTGAGATGCCAGCTCCTTTCATTCAGTCAGTAGCTTCAAACATTTCTGGACGTTTTTCAATGGCAAAAATCAATGAATATTGTAAATGCACAAACAGTAATATCTCCACATTGCAAGGTGCAATTCTGAAATTTTTTGCTTTTTCCTGCTAATCCTAGCATGATAAAGAAGATTCAAAGAGAGTGAGATGCCAGGTCCTTTCATTCAGTCAGTAGCCTCAAACATTTCTGGTATATGAATAACATGATGTTTTTTAATGGCAAAAATCAATGAATATTGTAAATGCACAAACAGTAATATCTCAACATTGCAAGGTGCAATTCTGAAATTTTTTGCTTTTTCCTGCTAATCCTAGCATGATAAAGAAGATTCAAAGAGAGTGAGATGCCAGCTCCTTTCATTCAGTCAGTAGCTTCAAACATTTCTGGACGTTTTTCAATGGCAAAAATCAATGAATATTGTAAATGCACAAACAGTAATATCTCCACATTGCAAGGTGCAATTCTGAAATTTTTTGCTTTTTCCTGCTACTCCTAGCATGATAAAGAAGATTCAAAGAGAGTGAGATGCCAGCTCCTTTCATTCAGTCAGTAGCTTCAAACATTTCTGTACGTTTTTCAATGGCAAAAATCAATGAATATTGTAAATGCACAAACAGTAATATCTCCACATTGCAAGGTGCAATTCTGAAATTTTTTGCTTTTTCCTGCTAATCCTAGCATGATAAAGAAGATTCAAAGAGAGTGAGATGCCAGCTCCTTTCATTCAGTCAGTAGCTTCAAACATTTCTGGACGTTTTTCAATGGCAAAAATCAATGAATATTGTAAATGCACAAACAGTAATATCTCCACATTGCAAGGTGCAATTCTGAAATTTTTTGCTTTTTCCTGCTCCTCTTAGCATGATAAAGAAGATTCAAAGAGAGTGAGATGCCCGCTCCTTTCATTCAGTCAGTAGCTTCAATCATTTCTGGTATATGAATAACATGATGTTTTTCAATGGCAAAAATCAATGAATATTGTAAATGCACAAACAGTAATTTCTCCGCATTGCAAGGTGCAATTCTGAATTTTTTTGCTTTTTCCTGCTCCTCTTAGCATGATAAAGAAGATTCAAAGAGAGTGAGATGCCAGCTCCTTTCATTCAGTCAGTAGCTTCAATCATTTCTGGACGTTTTTCAATGGCAAAAATCAATGAATATTGTAAATGCACAAACAGTAATTTCTCCGCATTGCAAGGTGCAATTCTGAAATTTTTTGCTTTTTCCTGCTCCTCTTAGCATGATAAAGAAGATTCAAAGAGAGTGAGATGCCAGCTCCTTTCATTCAGTCAGTAGCTTCAAACATTTCTGGTATATGAATAACATGATGTTTTTCAATGGCAAAAATCAATGAATATTGTAAATGCACAAACAGTAATTTCTCCGCATTGCAAGGTGCAATTCTGAAATTTTTTGCTTTTTCCTGCTCCTCTTAGCATGATAAAGAAGATTCAAAGAGAGTGAGATGCCAGCTCCTTTCATTCAGTCAGTAGCTTCAATCTTTTCTGGACGTTTTTCAATGGCAAAAATCAATGAATATTGTATATGCACAAACAGTAATTTCTCCGCATTGTAAGGTGGAATTCTGAAATTTTTTGCTTTTTCCTGCTCCTCTTAGCATGATAAAGAAGATTCAAAGATAGTGAGATGCCAGCTTCTTTCATTCAGTCAGTAGCTTCAAACATTTCTGGTAAATGAATAACATGATGTTTTTCAATGGCAAAAATCAATGAATATTGTAAATGCACAAAGAGTAATTTCTCCGCATTGCAAGGTGCAATTCTGAAATTTTTTGCTTTTTCCTGCTCCTCTTAGCATGATAAAGAAGACTCAAAGAGAGTTACATGCCAGCTCCTTTCATTCAGTCAGTAGCTTCAATCATTTCTGGACGTTTTTCAATGGCAAAAATCAATGAATATTGTAAATGCACAAACAGTAATTTCTAAGCATTGCAAGGTGCAATTCTGAAATTTTTTGCTTTTTCCTGCTCCTCTTAGCATGATAAAGAAGATTCAAAGAGAGTGAGATGCCAGCTCCTTTCATTCAGTCAGTAGCTTCAATCATTTCTGGACGTTTTTCAATGGCAAAAATCAATGAATATTGTAAATGCACAAACAGTAATTTCTCCGCATTGCAAGGTGCAATTCTGAAATTTTTTGCTTTTTCCTGCTCCTCTTAGCATGATAAAGAAGATTCAAAGAGAGTGAGATGCCAGCTCCTTTCATTCAGTCAGTAGCTTCAATCATTTCTGGTATATGAATAACATGATGTTTTTCAATGGCAAAAATCAATGAATATTGTAAATGCACAAACAGTAATTTCTCCGCATTGCAAGGTGCAATTCTGAAATTTTTTGCTTTTTCCTGCTCCTCTTAGCATGATAAAGAAGATTCAAAGAGATTGAGATGCCAGCTCCTTTCATTCAGTCAGTAGCTTCAATCATTTCTGGACGTTTTTCAATGGCAATAATCAATGAATATTGTAAATGCACAAACAGTAATTTCTCCGCATTGCAAGGTGCAATTCTGAAATTTTTTGCTTTTTCCTGCTCCTCTTAGCATGATAAAGAAGATTCAAAGAGAGTGAGATGCCAGCTCCTTTCATTCAGTCAGTAGCTTCAATCATTTCTGGTATATGAATAACATGATGTTTTTCAATGGCAAAAATCAATGAATATTGTAAATGCACAAACAGTAATTTCTCCGCATTGCAAGGTGCAATTCTGAAATTTTTTGCTTTTTCCTGCTCCTCTTAGCATGGTAAAGAAGATTCAAAGAGAGTGAGATGCCAGCTCCTTTCATTCAGTCAGTAGCTTCAATCATTTCTGGACGTTTTTCAATGGCAAAAATCAATGAATATTGTAAATGCACAAACAGTAATTTCTCCGCATTGCAAGGTGCAATTCTGAAATTTTTTGCTTTTTCCTGCTCCTCTTAGCATGATAAAGAAGATTCAAAGAGAGTGAGATGCCAGCTCCTTTCATTCAGTCAGTAGCTTCAATCATTTCTGGACGTTTTTCAATGGCAAAAATCAATGAATATTGTAAATGCACAAACAGTAATTTCTCCGCATTGCAAGGTGCAATTCTGAAATGTTTTGCTTTTTCCTGCTCCTCTTAGCATGATAAAGAAGATTCAAAGAGAGTGAGATGCCAGCTCCTTTCATTCAGTCAGTAGCTTCAATCATTTCTGGGTATGAATAACATGATGTTTTTCAATGGCAAAAATCAATGAATATTGTAAATGCACAAACAGTAATTTCTCCACATTGCAAGGTGCAATTCTGAAATTTTTTGCTTTTTCCTGCTCCTCTTAGCATGATAAAGAAGATTCAAAGAGAGTGAGATGCCAGCTCCTTTCATTCAGTCAGTAGCTTCAATCATTTCTGGACGTTTTTCAATGGCAAAAATCAATGAATATTGTAAATGCACAAACAGTAATTTCTCCGCATTGCAAGGTGCAATTCTGAAATTTTTTGCTTTTTCCTGCTCCTCTTAGCATGATAAAGAAGATTCAAAGAGAGTGAGATGCCAGCTCCTTTCATTCAGTCAGTAGCTTCAATCATTTCTGGACATTTTTCAATGGCAAAAATCAATGAATATTGTAAATGCACAAACAGTAATTTCTCCGCATTGCAAGGTGCAATTCTGAATTTTTTTGCTTTTTCCTGCTCCTCTTAGCATGATAAAGAAGATTCAAAGAGAGTGAGATGCCAGCTCCTTTCATTCAGTCAGTAGCTTCAAACATTTCTGGTATAAACATTTCTGGACGTTTTTCAATGGCAAAAATCAATGAATATTGTAAATGCACAAACAGTAATATCTCCACATTGCAAGGTGCAATTCTGAAATTTTTTGCTTTTTCCTGCTAATCCTAGCATGATAAAGAATATTCAAATAGAGTGAGATGCCAGCTCCTTTCATTCAGTCAGTAGCTTCAAACATTTCTGGACGTTTTTCAATGGCAAAAATCAATGAATATTGTATATGCACAAACAGTAATTTCTCCGCATTGTAAGGTGGAATTCTGAAATTTTTTGCTTTTTCCTGCTCCTCTTAGCATGATAAAGAAGATTCAAAGATAGTGAGATGCCAGCTTCTTTCATTCAGTCAGTAGCTTTAAACATTTCTGGTAAATGAATAACATGATGTTTTTCAATGGCAAAAATCAATGAATATTGTAAATGCACAAAGAGTAATTTCTCCGCCTTGCAAGGTGCAATTCTGAAATTTTTTGCTTTTTCCTGCTCCTCTTAGCATGATAAAGAAGACTCAAAGAGAGTTACATGCCAGCTCCTTTCATTCAGTCAGTAGCTTCAATCATTTCTGGACGTTTTTCAATGGCAAAAATCAATGAATATTGTAAATGCACAAACAGTAATTTCTCCGCATTGCAAGGTGCAATTCTGAAATTTTTTGCTTTTTCCTGCTCCTCTTAGCATGATAAAGAAGATTCAAAGAGAGTGAGATGCCAGCTCCTTTCATTCAGTCAGTAGCTTCAATCATTTCTGGACGTTTTTCAATGGCAAAAATCAATGAATATTGTAAATGCACAAACAGTAATTTCTCCGCATTGCAAGGTGCAATTCTGAAATTTTTTGCTTTTTCCTGCTCCTCTTAGCATGATAAAGAAGATTCAAAGAGAGTGAGATGCCAGCTCCTTTCATTCAGTCAGTAGCTTCAATCATTTCTGGTATATGAATAACATGATGTTTTTCAATGGCAAAAATCAATGAATATTGTAACTGCACAAACAGTAATTTCTCCGCATTGCAAGGTGCAATTCTGAAATTTTTTGCTTTTTCCTGCTCCTCTTAGCATGGTAAAGAAGATTCAAAGAGAGTGAGATGCCAGCTCCTTTCATTCAGTCAGTAGCTTCAATCATTTCTGGACGTTTTTCAATGGCAAAAATCAATGAATATTGTAAATGCACAAACAGTAATTTCTCCGCATTGCAAGGTGAAATTCTGAATTTTTTTGCTTTTTCCTGCTCCTCTTAGCATGATAAAGAAGATTCAAAGAGAGTGAGATGCCAGCTCCTTTCATTCAGTCAGTAGCTTCAATCACTTCTGGACGTTTTTCAATGGCAAAAATCAATGAATATTGTAAATGCACAAACAGTAATTTCTCCGCATTGCAAGGTGCAATTCTGAAATTTTTTGCTTTTTCCTGCTCCTCTTAGCATGATAAAGAAGATTCAAAGAGAGTGAGATGCCAGCTCCTTTCATTCAGTCAGTAGCTTCAATCATTTCTGGTATATGAATAACATGATGTTTTTCAATGGCAAAAATCAATGAATATTGTAAATGCACAAACAGTAATTTCTCCGCATTGCAAGGTGCAATTCTGAAATTTTTTGCTTTTTCCTGCTCCTCTTAGCATGGTAAAGAAGATTCAAAGAGAGTGAGATGCCAGCTCCTTTCATTCAGTCAGTAGCTTCAATCATTTCTGGACGTTTTTCAATGGCAAAAATCAATGAATATTGTAAATGCACAAACAGTAATTTCTCCGCATTGCAAGGTGCAATTCTGAAATTTTTTGCTTTTTCCTGCTCCTCTTAGCATGATAAAGAAGATTCAAAGAGAGTGAGATGCCAGCTCCTTTCATTCAGTCAGTAGCTTCAATCATTTCTGGACGTTTTTCAATGGCAAAAATCAATGAATATTGTAAATGCACAAACAGTAATTTCTCCGCATTGCAAGGTGCAATTCTGAAATTTTTTGCTTTTTCCTGCTCCTCTTAGCATGATAAAGAAGATTCAAAGAGAGTGAGATGCCAGCTCCTTTCATTCAGTCAGTAGCTTCAATCATTTCTGGACGTTTTTCAATGGCAAAAATCAATGAATATTGTAAATGCACAAACAGTAATTTCTCCGCATTGCAAGGTGCAATTCTGAAATTTTTTGCTTTTTCCTGCTCCTCTTAGCATGATAAAGAAGATTCAAAGAGAGTGAGATGCCAGCTCCTTTCATTCAGTCAGTAGCTTCAATCATTTCTGGTATATGAATAACATGATGTTTTTCAATGGCAAAAATCAATGAATATTGTAACTGCACAAACAGTAATTTCTCCGCATTGCAAGGTGCAATTCTGAAATTTTTTGCTTTTTCCTGCTCCTCTTAGCATGGTAAAGAAGATTCAAAGAGAGTGAGATGCCAGCTCCTTTCATTCAGTCAGTAGCTTCAATCATTTCTGGACGTTTTTCAATGGCAATAATCAATGAATATTGTAAATGCACAAACAGTAATTTCTCCGCATTGCAAGGTGCAATTCTGAAATTTTTTGCTTTTTCCTGCTCCTCTTAGCATGATAAAGAAGATTCAAAGAGAGTGAGATGCCAGCTCCTTTCATTCAGTCAGTAGCTTCAATCATTTCTGGTATATGAATAACATGATGTTTTTCAATGGCAAAAATCAATGAATATTGTAAATGCACAAACAGTAATTTCTCCGCATTGCAAGGTGCAATTCTGAAATTTTTTGCTTTTTCCTGCTCCTCTTAGCATGGTAAAGAAGATTCAAAGAGAGTGAGATGCCAGCTCCTTTCATTCAGTCAGTAGCTTCAATCATTTCTGGACGTTTTTCAATGGCAAAAATCAATGAATATTGTAAATGCACAAACAGTAATTTCTCCGCATTGCAAGGTGCAATTCTGAAATTTTTTGCTTTTTCCTGCTCCTCTTAGCATGATAAAGAAGATTCAAAGAGAGTGAGATGCCAGCTCCTTTCATTCAGTCAGTAGCTTCAATCATTTCTGGACGTTTTTCAATGGCAAAAATCAATGAATATTGTAAATGCACAAACAGTAATTTCTCCGCATTGCAAGGTGCAATTCTGAAATGTTTTGCTTTTTCCTGCTCCTCTTAGCATGATAAAGAAGATTCAAAGAGAGTGAGATGCCAGCTCCTTTCATTCAGTCAGTAGCTTCAATCATTTCTGGGTATGAATAACATGATGTTTTTCAATGGCAAAAATCAATGAATATTGTAAATGCACAAACAGTAATTTCTCCACATTGCAAGGTGCAATTCTGAAATTTTTTGCTTTTTCCTGCTCCTCTTAGCATGATAAAGAAGATTCAAAGAGAGTGAGATGCCAGCTCCTTTCATTCAGTCAGTAGCTTCAATCATTTCTGGACGTTTTTCAATGGCAAAAATCAATGAATATTGTAAATGCACAAACAGTAATTTCTCCGCATTGCAAGGTGCAATTCTGAAATTTTTTGCTTTTTCCTGCTCCTCTTAGCATGATAAAGAAGATTCAAAGAGAGTGAGATGCCAGCTCCTTTCATTCAGTCAGTAGCTTCAATCATTTCTGGACATTTTTCAATGGCAAAAATCAATGAATATTGTAAATGCACAAACAGTAATTTCTCCGCATTGCAAGGTGCAATTCTGAATTTTTTTGCTTTTTCCTGCTCCTCTTAGCATGATAAAGAAGATTCAAAGAGAGTGAGATGCCAGCTCCTTTCATTCAGTCAGTAGCTTCAAACATTTCTGGTATAAACATTTCTGGACGTTTTTCAATGGCAAAAATCAATGAATATTGTAAATGCACAAACAGTAATATCTCCACATTGCAAGGTGCAATTCTGAAATTTTTTGCTTTTTCCTGCTAATCCTAGCATGATAAAGAATATTCAAATAGAGTGAGATGCCAGCTCCTTTCATTCAGTCAGTAGCTTCAAACATTTCTGGACGTTTTTCAATGGCAAAAATCAATGAATATTGTATATGCACAAACAGTAATTTCTCCGCATTGTAAGGTGGAATTCTGAAATTTTTTGCTTTTTCCTGCTCCTCTTAGCATGATAAAGAAGATTCAAAGATAGTGAGATGCCAGCTTCTTTCATTCAGTCAGTAGCTTTAAACATTTCTGGTAAATGAATAACATGATGTTTTTCAATGGCAAAAATCAATGAATATTGTAAATGCACAAAGAGTAATTTCTCCGCCTTGCAAGGTGCAATTCTGAATTTTTTGCTTTTTCCTGCTCCTCTTAGCATGATAAAGAAGACTCAAAGAGAGTTACATGCCAGCTCCTTTCATTCAGTCAGTAGCTTCAATCATTTCTGGACGTTTTTCAATGGCAAAAATCAATGAATATTGTAAATGCACAAACAGTAATTTCTCCGCATTGCAAGGTGCAATTCTGAAATTTTTTGCTTTTTCCTGCTCCTCTTAGCATGATAAAGAAGATTCAAAGAGAGTGAGATGCCAGCTCCTTTCATTCAGTCAGTAGCTTCAATCATTTCTGGACGTTTTTCAATGGCAAAAATCAATGAATATTGTAAATGCACAAACAGTAATTTCTCCGCATTGCAAGGTGCAATTCTGAAATTTTTTGCTTTTTCCTGCTCCTCTTAGCATGATAAAGAAGATTCAAAGAGAGTGAGATGCCAGCTCCTTTCATTCAGTCAGTAGCTTCAATCATTTCTGGTATATGAATAACATGATGTTTTTCAATGGCAAAAATCAATGAATATTGTAACTGCACAAACAGTAATTTCTCCGCATTGCAAGGTGCAATTCTGAAATTTTTTGCTTTTTCCTGCTCCTCTTAGCATGGTAAAGAAGATTCAAAGAGAGTGAGATGCCAGCTCCTTTCATTCAGTCAGTAGCTTCAATCATTTCTGGACGTTTTTCAATGGCAAAAATCAATGAATATTGTAAATGCACAAACAGTAATTTCTCCGCATTGCAAGGTGCAATTCTGAATTTTTTTGCTTTTTCCTGCTCCTCTTAGCATGATAAAGAAGATTCAAAGAGAGTGAGATGCCAGCTCCTTTCATTCAGTCAGTAGCTTCAATCACTTCTGGACGTTTTTCAATGGCAAAAATCAATGAATATTGTAAATGCACAAACAGTAATTTCTCCGCATTGCAAGGTGCAATTCTGAAATTTTTTGCTTTTTCCTGCTCCTCTTAGCATGATAAAGAAGATTCAAAGAGAGTGAGATGCCAGCTCCTTTCATTCAGTCAGTAGCTTCAATCATTTCTGGTATATGAATAACATGATGTTTTTCAATGGCAAAAATCAATGAATATTGTAAATGCACAAACAGTAATTTCTCCGCATTGCAAGGTGCAATTCTGAAATTTTTTGCTTTTTCCTGCTCCTCTTAGCATGGTAAAGAAGATTCAAAGAGAGTGAGATGCCAGCTCCTTTCATTCAGTCAGTAGCTTCAATCATTTCTGGACGTTTTTCAATGGCAAAAATCAATGAATATTGTAAATGCACAAACAGTAATTTCTCCGCATTGCAAGGTGCAATTCTGAAATTTTTTGCTTTTTCCTGCTCCTCTTAGCATGATAAAGAAGATTCAAAGAGAGTGAGATGCCAGCTCCTTTCATTCAGTCAGTAGCTTCAATCATTTCTGGACGTTTTTCAATGGCAAAAATCAATGAATATTGTAAATGCACAAACAGTAATTTCTCCGCATTGCAAGGTGCAATTCTGAAATTTTTTGCTTTTTCCTGCTCCTCTTAGCATGATAAAGAAGATTCAAAGAGAGTGAGATGCCAGCTCCTTTCATTCAGTCAGTAGCTTCAATCATTTCTGGACGTTTTTCAATGGCAAAAATCAATGAATATTGTAAATGCACAAACAGTAATTTCTCCGCATTGCAAGGTGCAATTCTGAAATTTTTTGCTTTTTCCTGCTCCTCTTAGCATGATAAAGAAGATTCAAAGAGAGTGAGATGCCAGCTCCTTTCATTCAGTCAGTAGCTTCAATCATTTCTGGTATATGAATAACATGATGTTTTTCAATGGCAAAAATCAATGAATATTGTAACTGCACAAACAGTAATTTCTCCGCATTGCAAGGTGCAATTCTGAAATTTTTTGCTTTTTCCTGCTCCTCTTAGCATGGTAAAGAAGATTCAAAGAGAGTGAGATGCCAGCTCCTTTCATTCAGTCAGTAGCTTCAATCATTTCTGGACGTTTTTCAATGGCAAAAATCAATGAATATTGTAAATGCACAAACAGTAATTTCTCCGCATTGCAAGGTGCAATTCTGAATTTTTTTGCTTTTTCCTGCTCCTCTTAGCATGATAAAGAAGATTCAAAGAGAGTGAGATGCCAGCTCCTTTCATTCAGTCAGTAGCTTCAATCACTTCTGGACGTTTTTCAATGGCAAAAATCAATGAATATTGTAAATGCACAAACAGTAATTTCTCCGCATTGCAAGGTGCAATTCTGAAATTTTTTGCTTTTTCCTGCTCCTCTTAGCATGATAAAGAAGATTCAAAGAGAGTGAGATGCCAGCTCCTTTCATTCAGTCAGTAGCTTCAATCATTTCTGGTATATGAATAACATGATGTTTTTCAATGGCAAAAATCAATGAATATTGTAAATGCACAAACAGTAATTTCTCCGCATTGCAAGGTGCAATTCTGAAATTTTTTGCTTTTTCCTGCTCCTCTTAGCATGGTAAAGAAGATTCAAAGAGAGTGAGATGCCAGCTCCTTTCATTCAGTCAGTAGTTTCAATCATTTCTGGACGTTTTTCAATGGCATAAATCAATGAATATTGTAAATACACAAACAGTAATTTCTCCGCATTGCAAGGTGCAATTCTGAAATTTTTTGCTTTTTCCTGCTCCTCTTAGCATGATAAAGAAGATTCAAAGAGAGTGAGATGCCAGCTCCTTTCATTCAGTCAGTAGCTTCAATCATTTCTGGACGTTTTTCAATGGCAAAAATCAATGAATATTGTAAATGCACAAACAGTAATTTCTCCGCATTGCAAGGTGCAATTCTGAAATGTTTTGCTTTTTCCTGCTCCTCTTAGCATGATAAAGAAGATTCAAAGAGAGTGAGATGCCAGCTCCTTTCATTCAGTCAGTAGCTTCAATCATTTCTGGGTATGAATAACATGATGTTTTTCAATGGCAAAAATCAATGAATATTGTAAATGCACAAACAGTAATTTCTCCACATTGCAAGCTGCAATTCTGAAATTTTTTGCTTTTTCCTGCTCCTCTTAGCATGATAAAGAAGATTCAAAGAGAGTGAGATGCCAGCTCCTTTCATTCAGTCAGTAGCTTCAATCATTTCTGGTATATGAATAACATGATGTTTTTCAATGGCAAAAATCAATGAATATTGTAACTGCACAAACAGTAATTTCTCCGCATTGCAAGGTGCAATTCTGAAATTTTTTGCTTTTTCCTGCTCCTCTTAGCATGGTAAAGAAGATTCAAAGAGAGTGAGATGCCAGCTCCTTTCATTCAGTCAGTAGCTTCAATCATTTCTGGACGTTTTTCAATGGCAAAAATCAATGAATATTGTAAATGCACAAACAGTAATTTCTCCGCATTGCAAGGTGAAATTCTGAATTTTTTTGCTTTTTCCTGCTCCTCTTAGCATGATAAAGAAGATTCAAAGAGAGTGAGATGCCAGCTCCTTTCATTCAGTCAGTAGCTTCAATCACTTCTGGACGTTTTTCAATGGCAAAAATCAATGAATATTGTAAATGCACAAACAGTAATTTCTCCGCATTGCAAGGTGCAATTCTGAAATTTTTTGCTTTTTCCTGCTCCTCTTAGCATGATAAAGAAGATTCAAAGAGAGTGAGATGCCAGCTCCTTTCATTCAGTCAGTAGCTTCAATCATTTCTGGTATATGAATAACATGATGTTTTTCAATGGCAAAAATCAATGAATATTGTAAATGCACAAACAGTAATTTCTCCGCATTGCAAGGTGCAATTCTGAAATTTTTTGCTTTTTCCTGCTCCTCTTAGCATGGTAAAGAAGATTCAAAGAGAGTGAGATGCCAGCTCCTTTCATTCAGTCAGTAGCTTCAATCATTTCTGGACGTTTTTCAATGGCAAAAATCAATGAATATTGTAAATGCACAAACAGTAATTTCTCCGCATTGCAAGGTGCAATTCTGAAATTTTTTGCTTTTTCCTGCTCCTCTTAGCATGATAAAGAAGATTCAAAGAGAGTGAGATGCCAGCTCCTTTCATTCAGTCAGTAGCTTCAATCATTTCTGGACGTTTTTCAATGGCAAAAATCAATGAATATTGTAAATGCACAAACAGTAATTTCTCCGCATTGCAAGGTGCAATTCTGAAATTTTTTGCTTTTTCCTGCTCCTCTTAGCATGATAAAGAAGATTCAAAGAGAGTGAGATGCCAGCTCCTTTCATTCAGTCAGTAGCTTCAATCATTTCTGGACGTTTTTCAATGGCAAAAATCAATGAATATTGTAAATGCACAAACAGTAATTTCTCCGCATTGCAAGGTGCAATTCTGAAATTTTTTGCTTTTTCCTGCTCCTCTTAGCATGATAAAGAAGATTCAAAGAGAGTGAGATGCCAGCTCCTTTCATTCAGTCAGTAGCTTCAATCATTTCTGGTATATGAATAACATGATGTTTTTCAATGGCAAAAATCAATGAATATTGTAACTGCACAAACAGTAATTTCTCCGCATTGCAAGGTGCAATTCTGAAATTTTTTGCTTTTTCCTGCTCCTCTTAGCATGGTAAAGAAGATTCAAAGAGAGTGAGATGCCAGCTCCTTTCATTCAGTCAGTAGCTTCAATCATTTCTGGACGTTTTTCAATGGCAATAATCAATGAATATTGTAAATGCACAAACAGTAATTTCTCCGCATTGCAAGGTGCAATTCTGAAATTTTTTGCTTTTTCCTGCTCCTCTTAGCATGATAAAGAAGATTCAAAGAGAGTGAGATGCCAGCTCCTTTCATTCAGTCAGTAGCTTCAATCATTTCTGGTATATGAATAACATGATGTTTTTCAATGGCAAAAATCAATGAATATTGTAAATGCACAAACAGTAATTTCTCCGCATTGCAAGGTGCAATTCTGAAATTTTTTGCTTTTTCCTGCTCCTCTTAGCATGGTAAAGAAGATTCAAAGAGAGTGAGATGCCAGCTCCTTTCATTCAGTCAGTAGCTTCAATCATTTCTGGACGTTTTTCAATGGCAAAAATCAATGAATATTGTAAATGCACAAACAGTAATTTCTCCGCATTGCAAGGTGCAATTCTGAAATTTTTTGCTTTTTCCTGCTCCTCTTAGCATGATAAAGAAGATTCAAAGAGAGTGAGATGCCAGCTCCTTTCATTCAGTCAGTAGCTTCAATCATTTCTGGACGTTTTTCAATGGCAAAAATCAATGAATATTGTAAATGCACAAACAGTAATTTCTCCGCATTGCAAGGTGCAATTCTGAAATGTTTTGCTTTTTCCTGCTCCTCTTAGCATGATAAAGAAGATTCAAAGAGAGTGAGATGCCAGCTCCTTTCATTCAGTCAGTAGCTTCAATCATTTCTGGGTATGAATAACATGATGTTTTTCAATGGCAAAAATCAATGAATATTGTAAATGCACAAACAGTAATTTCTCCACATTGCAAGGTGCAATTCTGAAATTTTTTGCTTTTTCCTGCTCCTCTTAGCATGATAAAGAAGATTCAAAGAGAGTGAGATGCCAGCTCCTTTCATTCAGTCAGTAGCTTCAATCATTTCTGGATGTTTTTCAATGGCAAAAATCAATGAATATTGTAAATGCACAAACAGTAATTTCTCCGCATTGCAAGGTGCAATTCTGAAATTTTTTGCTTTTTCCTGCTCCTCTTAGCATGATAAAGAAGATTCAAAGAGAGTGAGATGCCAGCTCCTTTCATTCAGTCAGTAGCTTCAATCATTTCTGGACATTTTTCAATGGCAAAAATCAATGAATATTGTAAATGCACAAACAGTAATTTCTCCGCATTGCAAGGTGCAATTCTGAATTTTTTTGCTTTTTCCTGCTCCTCTTAGCATGATAAAGAAGATTCAAAGAGAGTGAGATGCCAGCTCCTTTCATTCAGTCAGTAGCTTCAAACATTTCTGGTATAAACATTTCTGGACGTTTTTCAATGGCAAAAATCAATGAATATTGTAAATGCACAAACAGTAATATCTCCACATTGCAAGGTGCAATTCTGAAATTTTTTGCTTTTTCCTGCTAATCCTAGCATGATAAAGAATATTCAAATAGAGTGAGATGCCAGCTCCTTTCATTCAGTCAGTAGCTTCAAACATTTCTGGACGTTTTTCAATGGCAAAAATCAATGAATATTGTATATGCACAAACAGTAATTTCTCCGCATTGTAAGGTGGAATTCTGAAATTTTTTGCTTTTTCCTGCTCCTCTTAGCATGATAAAGAAGATTCAAAGATAGTGAGATGCCAGCTTCTTTCATTCAGTCAGTAGCTTTAAACATTTCTGGTAAATGAATAACATGATGTTTTTCAATGGCAAAAATCAATGAATATTGTAAATGCACAAAGAGTAATTTCTCCGCCTTGCAAGGTGCAATTCTGAATTTTTTGCTTTTTCCTGCTCCTCTTAGCATGATAAAGAAGACTCAAAGAGAGTTACATGCCAGCTCCTTTCATTCAGTCAGTAGCTTCAATCATTTCTGGACGTTTTTCAATGGCAAAAATCAATGAATATTGTAAATGCACAAACAGTAATTTCTCCGCATTGCAAGGTGCAATTCTGAAATTTTTTGCTTTTTCCTGCTCCTCTTAGCATGATAAAGAAGATTCAAAGAGAGTGAGATGCCAGCTCCTTTCATTCAGTCAGTAGCTTCAATCATTTCTGGACGTTTTTCAATGGCAAAAATCAATGAATATTGTAAATGCACAAACAGTAATTTCTCCGCATTGCAAGGTGCAATTCTGAAATTTTTTGCTTTTTCCTGCTCCTCTTAGCATGATAAAGAAGATTCAAAGAGAGTGAGATGCCAGCTCCTTTCATTCAGTCAGTAGCTTCAATCATTTCTGGTATATGAATAACATGATGTTTTTCAATGGCAAAAATCAATGAATATTGTAACTGCACAAACAGTAATTTCTCCGCATTGCAAGGTGCAATTCTGAAATTTTTTGCTTTTTCCTGCTCCTCTTAGCATGGTAAAGAAGATTCAAAGAGAGTGAGATGCCAGCTCCTTTCATTCAGTCAGTAGCTTCAATCATTTCTGGACGTTTTTCAATGGCAAAAATCAATGAATATTGTAAATGCACAAACAGTAATTTCTCCGCATTGCAAGGTGCAATTCTGAATTTTTTTGCTTTTTCCTGCTCCTCTTAGCATGATAAAGAAGATTCAAAGAGAGTGAGATGCCAGCTCCTTTCATTCAGTCAGTAGCTTCAATCACTTCTGGACGTTTTTCAATGGCAAAAATCAATGAATATTGTAAATGCACAAACAGTAATTTCTCCGCATTGCAAGGTGCAATTCTGAAATTTTTTGCTTTTTCCTGCTCCTCTTAGCATGATAAAGAAGATTCAAAGAGAGTGAGATGCCAGCTCCTTTCATTCAGTCAGTAGCTTCAATCATTTCTGGTATATGAATAACATGATGTTTTTCAATGGCAAAAATCAATGAATATTGTAAATGCACAAACAGTAATTTCTCCGCATTGCAAGGTGCAATTCTGAAATTTTTTGCTTTTTCCTGCTCCTCTTAGCATGGTAAAGAAGATTCAAAGAGAGTGAGATGCCAGCTCCTTTCATTCAGTCAGTAGCTTCAATCATTTCTGGACGTTTTTCAATGGCAAAAATCAATGAATATTGTAAATGCACAAACAGTAATTTCTCCGCATTGCAAGGTGCAATTCTGAAATTTTTTGCTTTTTCCTGCTCCTCTTAGCATGATAAAGAAGATTCAAAGAGAGTGAGATGCCAGCTCCTTTCATTCAGTCAGTAGCTTCAATCATTTCTGGACGTTTTTCAATGGCAAAAATCAATGAATATTGTAAATGCACAAACAGTAATTTCTCCGCATTGCAAGGTGCAATTCTGAAATTTTTTGCTTTTTCCTGCTCCTCTTAGCATGATAAAGAAGATTCAAAGAGAGTGAGATGCCAGCTCCTTTCATTCAGTCAGTAGCTTCAATCATTTCTGGACGTTTTTCAATGGCAAAAATCAATGAATATTGTAAATGCACAAACAGTAATTTCTCCGCATTGCAAGGTGCAATTCTGAAATTTTTTGCTTTTTCCTGCTCCTCTTAGCATGATAAAGAAGATTCAAAGAGAGTGAGATGCCAGCTCCTTTCATTCAGTCAGTAGCTTCAATCATTTCTGGTATATGAATAACATGATGTTTTTCAATGGCAAAAATCAATGAATATTGTAACTGCACAAACAGTAATTTCTCCGCATTGCAAGGTGCAATTCTGAAATTTTTTGCTTTTTCCTGCTCCTCTTAGCATGGTAAAGAAGATTCAAAGAGAGTGAGATGCCAGCTCCTTTCATTCAGTCAGTAGCTTCAATCATTTCTGGACGTTTTTCAATGGCAAAAATCAATGAATATTGTAAATGCACAAACAGTAATTTCTCCGCATTGCAAGGTGCAATTCTGAATTTTTTTGCTTTTTCCTGCTCCTCTTAGCATGATAAAGAAGATTCAAAGAGAGTGAGATGCCAGCTCCTTTCATTCAGTCAGTAGCTTCAATCACTTCTGGACGTTTTTCAATGGCAAAAATCAATGAATATTGTAAATGCACAAACAGTAATTTCTCCGCATTGCAAGGTGCAATTCTGAAATTTTTTGCTTTTTCCTGCTCCTCTTAGCATGATAAAGAAGATTCAAAGAGAGTGAGATGCCAGCTCCTTTCATTCAGTCAGTAGCTTCAATCATTTCTGGTATATGAATAACATGATGTTTTTCAATGGCAAAAATCAATGAATATTGTAAATGCACAAACAGTAATTTCTCCGCATTGCAAGGTGCAATTCTGAAATTTTTTGCTTTTTCCTGCTCCTCTTAGCATGGTAAAGAAGATTCAAAGAGAGTGAGATGCCAGCTCCTTTCATTCAGTCAGTAGTTTCAATCATTTCTGGACGTTTTTCAATGGCATAAATCAATGAATATTGTAAATACACAAACAGTAATTTCTCCGCATTGCAAGGTGCAATTCTGAAATTTTTTGCTTTTTCCTGCTCCTCTTAGCATGATAAAGAAGATTCAAAGAGAGTGAGATGCCAGCTCCTTTCATTCAGTCAGTAGCTTCAATCATTTCTGGACGTTTTTCAATGGCAAAAATCAATGAATATTGTAAATGCACAAACAGTAATTTCTCCGCATTGCAAGGTGCAATTCTGAAATGTTTTGCTTTTTCCTGCTCCTCTTAGCATGATAAAGAAGATTCAAAGAGAGTGAGATGCCAGCTCCTTTCATTCAGTCAGTAGCTTCAATCATTTCTGGGTATGAATAACATGATGTTTTTCAATGGCAAAAATCAATGAATATTGTAAATGCACAAACAGTAATTTCTCCACATTGCAAGCTGCAATTCTGAAATTTTTTGCTTTTTCCTGCTCCTCTTAGCATGATAAAGAAGATTCAAAGAGAGTGAGATGCCAGCTCCTTTCATTCAGTCAGTAGCTTCAATCATTTCTGGACGTTTTTCAATGGCAAAAATCAATGAATATTGTAAATGCACAAACAGTAATTTCTCCGCATTGCAAGGTGCAATTCTGAAATTTTTTGCTTTTTCCTGCTCCTCTTAGCATGATAAAGAAGATTCAAAGAGAGTGAGATGCCAGCTCCTTTCATTCAGTCAGTAGCTTCAATCATTTCTGGACATTTTTCAATGGCAAAAATCAATGAATATTGTAAATGCACAAACAGTAATTTCTCCGCATTGCAAGGTGCAATTCTGAATTTTTTTGCTTTTTCCTGCTCCTCTTAGCATGATAAAGAAGATTCAAAGAGAGTGAGATGCCAGCTCCTTTCATTCAGTCAGTAGCTTCAAACATTTCTGGTATAAACATTTCTGGACGTTTTTCAATGGCAAAAATCAATGAATATTGTAAATGCACAAAGTAATATCTAAACATTGCAAGGTGCAATTCTGAAATTTTTTGCTTTTTCCTGCTAATCCTAGCATGATAAAGAAGATTCAAAGATAGTGAGATGCCAGATCCTTTCATTCAGTCAGTAGCTTCAAACATTTCTGGTATATGAATAACATGATGTTTTTCAATGGCAAAAATCAATGAATATTGTAAATGCACAAACAGTAATATCTCCACATTGCAAGGTGCAATTCTGAAATTTTTTGCTTTTTCCTGCTAATCCTAGCATGATAAAGAACATTCAAAGTGAGTGAGATGCCAGCTCCCTTCATTCAGTCAGTAGCTTCAAACATTTCTGGACGTTTTTCAATGGCAAAAATCAATGAATACTGTAAATGCACAAACAGTAAGATCTCCACATTGCAAGGTGCAATTCTGAAACCTTGCAATGCGGAGAAATTACTGTTTGTGCATTTACAATATTCATTGATTTTTGCCATTGAAAAACGTCCAGAAATGATTGAAGCTACTGACTGAATGAAAGGAGCTGGCATCTCACTCTCTTTGAATCTTCTTTATCATGCTAATAGGAGCAGGAAAAAGCAAAAAATTTCAGAATTGCACCTTGCAATGCGGAGAAATTACTGTTTGTGCATTTACAATATTCATTGATTTTTGCCATTGAAAAACATCATGTTATTCATATACCAGAAATGTTTGAAGCTACTGACTGAATGAAAGGAGCTGGCATCTCACTCTCTTTGAATCTTCTTTATCATGCTAAGAGGAGCAGGAAAAAGCAAAAAATTTCAGAATTGCACCTTGCAATGCGGAGAAATTACTGTTTGTGCATTTACAATATTCATTGATTTTTGCCATTGAAAAACGTCCAGAAATGATTGAAGCTACTGACTGAATGAAAGGAGCTGGCATCTCACTCTCTTTGAATCTTCTTTATCATGCTAAGAGGAGCAGGAAAAAGCAAAAAATTTCAGAATTGCACCTTGCAATGCGGAGAAATTACTGTTTGTGCATTTACAATATTCATTGATTTTTGCCATTGAAAAACGTCCAGAAATGATTGAAGCTACTGACTGAATGAAAGGAGCTGGCATCTCACTCTCTTTGAATCTTCTTTATCATGCTAAGAGGAGCAGGAAAAAGCAAAAAAATTCAGAATTGCACCTTGCAATGCGGAGAAATTACTGTTTGTGCATTTACAATATTCATTGATTTTTGCCATTGAAAAACATCATGTTATTCATATACCAGAAATGATTGAAGCTACTGACTGAATGAAAGGAGCTGGCATCTCACTCTCTTTGAATCTTCTTTATCATGCTAAGAGGAGCAGGAAAAAGCAAAAAAATTCAGAATTGCACCTTGCAATGCGGAGAAATTACTGTTTGTGCATTTACAATATTCATTGATTTTTGCCATTGAAAAATGTCCAGAAATGATTGAAGCTACTGACTGAATGAAAGGAGCTGGCATCTCACTCTCTTTGAATCTTCTTTATCATGCTAAGAGGAGCAGGAAAAAGCAAAAAATTTCAGAATTGCACCTTGCAATGCGGAGAAATTACTGTTTGTGCATTTACAATATTCCTTGATTTTTGCCATTGAAAAACGTCCAGAAATGATTGAAGCTACTGACTGAATGAAAGGAGCTGGCATCTCACTCTCTTTGAATCTTCTTTATCATGCTAAGAGGAGCAGGAAAAAGCAAAAAATTTCAGAATTGCACCTTGCAATGTGGAGAAATTACTGTTTGTGCATTTACAATATTCATTGATTTTTGCCATTGAAAAACATCATGTTATTCATACCCAGAAATGATTGAAGCTACTGACTGAATGAAAGGAGCTGGCATCTCACTCTCTTTGAATCTTCTTTATCATGCTAAGAGGAGCAGGAAAAAGCAAAACATTTCAGAATTGCACCTTGCAATGCGGAGAAATTACTGTTTGTGCATTTACAATGTTCATTGATTTTTGCCATTGAAAAACGTCCAGAAATGATTGAAGCTACTGACTGAATGAAAGGAGCTGGCATCTCACTCTCTTTGAATCTTCTTTATCATGCTAAGAGGAGCAGGAAAAAGCAAAAAATTCCAGAATTGCACCTTGCAATGCGGAGAAATTACTGTTTGTGCATTTACAATATTCATTGATTTTTGCCATTGAAAAACGTCCAGAAATGATTGAAACTACTGACTGAATGAAAGGAGCTGGCATCTCACTCTCTTTGAATCTTCTTTACCATGCTAAGAGGAGCAGGAAAAAGCAAAAAATTTCAGAATTGCACCTTGCAATGCGGAGAAATTACTGTTTGTGCATTTACAATATTCATTGATTTTTGCCATTGAAAAACATCATGTTATTCATATACCAGAAATGATTGAAGCTACTGACTGAATGAAAGGAGCTGGCATCTCACTCTCTTTGAATCTTCTTTATCATGCTAAGAGGAGCAGGAAAAAGCAAAAAATTTCAGAATTGCACCTTGCAATGCGGAGAAATTACTGTTTGTGCATTTACAATATTCATTGATTTTTGCCATTGAAAAACGTCCAGAAGTGATTGAAGCTACTGACTGAATGAAAGGAGCTGGCATCTCACTCTCTTTGAATCTTCTTTATCATGCTAAGAGGAGCAGGAAAAAGCAAAAAAATTCAGAATTGCACCTTGCAATGTGGAGAAATTACGGTTTGTGCATTTACAATATTCATTGATTTTTGCCATTGAAAAACGTCCAGAAATGATTGAAGCTACTGACTGAATGAAAGGAGCTGGCATCTCACTCTCTTTGAATCTTCTTTACCATGCTAAGAGGAGCAGGAAAAAGCAAAAAATTTCAGAATTGCACCTTGCAATGCGGAGAAATTACTGTTTGTGCAGTTACAATATTCATTGATTTTTGCCATTGAAAAACATCATGTTATTCATATACCAGAAATGATTGAAGCTACTGACTGAATGAAAGGAGCTGGCATCTCACTCTCTTTGAATCTTCTTTATCATGCTAAGAGGAGCAGGAAAAAGCAAAAAATTTCAGAATTGCACCTTGCAATGCGGAGAAATTACTGTTTGTGCATTTACAATATTCATTGATTTTTGCCATTGAAAAACGTCCAGAAATGATTGAAGCTACTGACTGAATGAAAGGAGCTGGCATCTCACTCTCTTTGAATCTTCTTTATCATGCTAAGAGGAGCAGGAAAAAGCAAAAAATTTCAGAATTGCACCTTGCAATGCGGAGAAATTACTGTTTGTGCATTTACAATATTCATTGATTTTTGCCATTGAAAAACGTCCAGAAATGATTGAAGCTACTGACTGAATGAAAGGAGCTGGCATCTCACTCTCTTTGAATCTTCTTTATCATGCTAAGAGGAGCAGGAAAAAGCAAAAAATTTCAGAATTGCACCTTGCAATGCGGAGAAATTACTGTTTGTGCATTTACAATATTCATTGATTTTTGCCATTGAAAAACGTCCAGAAATGATTGAAGCTACTGACTGAATGAAAGGAGCTGGCATCTCACTCTCTTTGAATCTTCTTTACCATGCTAAGAGGAGCAGGAAAAAGCAAAAAATTTCAGAATTGCACCTTGCAATGCGGAGAAATTACTGTTTGTGCATTTACAATATTCATTGATTTTTGCCATTGAAAAACATCATGTTATTCATATACCAGAAATGATTGAAGCTACTGACTGAATGAAAGGAGCTGGCATCTCACTCTCTTTGAATCTTCTTTATCATGCTAAGAGGAGCAGGAAAAAGCAAAAAATTTCAGAATTGCACCTTGCAATGCGGAGAAATTACTGTTTGTGCATTTACAATATTCATTGATTTTTGCCATTGAAAAACGTCCAGAAGTGATTGAAGCTACTGACTGAATGAAAGGAGCTGGCATCTCACTCTCTTTGAATCTTCTTTATCATGCTAAGAGGAGCAGGAAAAAGCAAAAAAATTCAGAATTGCACCTTGCAATGCGGAGAAATTACTGTTTGTGCATTTACAATATTCATTGATTTTTGCCATTGAAAAACGTCCAGAAATGATTGAAGCTACTGACTGAATGAAAGGAGCTGGCATCTCACTCTCTTTGAATCTTCTTTACCATGCTAAGAGGAGCAGGAAAAAGCAAAAAATTTCAGAATTGCACCTTGCAATGCGGAGAAATTACTGTTTGTGCAGTTACAATATTCATTGATTTTTGCCATTGAAAAACATCATGTTATTCATATACCAGAAATGATTGAAGCTACTGACTGAATGAAAGGAGCTGGCATCTCACTCTCTTTGAATCTTCTTTATCATGCTAAGAGGAGCAGGAAAAAGCAAAAAATTTCAGAATTGCACCTTGCAATGCGGAGAAATTACTGTTTGTGCATTTACAATATTCATTGATTTTTGCCATTGAAAAACGTCCAGAAATGATTGAAGCTACTGACTGAATGAAAGGAGCTGGCATCTCACTCTCTTTGAATCTTCTTTATCATGCTAAGAGGAGCAGGAAAAAGCAAAAAATTTCAGAATTGCACCTTGCAATGCGGAGAAATTACTGTTTGTGCATTTACAATATTCATTGATTTTTGCCATTGAAAAACGTCCAGAAATGATTGAAGCTACTGACTGAATGAAAGGAGCTGGCATGTAACTCTCTTTGAGTCTTCTTTATCATGCTAAGAGGAGCAGGAAAAAGCAAAAAATTTCAGAATTGCACCTTGCAATGCGGAGAAATTACTCTTTGTGCATTTACAATATTCATTGATTTTTGCCATTGAAAAACATCATGTTATTCATTTACCAGAAATGTTTAAAGCTACTGACTGAATGAAAGAAGCTGGCATCTCACTATCTTTGAATCTTCTTTATCATGCTAAGAGGAGCAGGAAAAAGCAAAAAATTTCAGAATTCCACCTTACAATGCGGAGAAATTACTGTTTGTGCATATACAATATTCATTGATTTTTGCCATTGAAAAACGTCCAGAAATGTTTGAAGCTACTGACTGAATGAAAGGAGCTGGCATCTCACTCTATTTGAATATTCTTTATCATGCTAGGATTAGCAGGAAAAAGCAAAAAATTTCAGAATTGCACCTTGCAATGTGGAGATATTACTGTTTGTGCATTTACAATATTCATTGATTTTTGCCATTGAAAAACATCATGTTATTCATATACCAGAAATGATTGAAGCTACTGACTGAATGAAAGGAGCTGGCATCTCACTTTCTTTGAATCGTCTTTATCATGCTAAGAGGAGCAGGAAAAAGCAAAAAATTTCAGAATTGCACCTTGCAATGCGGAGAAATTACTGTTTGTGCATTTACAATATTCATTGATTTTTGCCATTGAAAAACGTCCAGAAATGATTGAAGCTACTGACTGAATGAAAGGAGCTGGCATCTCACACTCTTTGAATCTTCTTTATCATGCTAAGAGGACCAGGAAAAAGCAAAAAATTTCAGAATTGCACCTTGCAATGCGGAGAAATTACTGTTTGTGCATTTACAATATTCATTGATTTTTGCCATTGAAAAACGTCCAGAAATGATTGAAGCTACTGACTGAATGAAAGGAGCTGGCATGTAACTCTCTTTGAGTCTTCTTTATCATGCTAAGAGGAGCAGGAAAAAGCAAAAAATTTCAGAATTGCACCTTGCAATGCGGAGAAATTACTGTTTGTGCATTTACAATATTCATTGATTTTTGCCATTGAAAAACGTCCAGAAATGATTGAAGCTACTGACTGAATGAAAGGAGCTGGCATCTCACACTCTTTGAATCTTCTTTATCATGCTAAGAGGACCAGGAAAAAGCAAAAAATTTCAGAATTGCACCTTGCAATGCGGAGAAATTACTGTTTGTGCATTTACAATATTCATTGATTTTTGCCATTGAAAAACGTCCAGAAATGATTGAAGCTACTGACTGAATGAAAGGAGCTGGCATGTAACTCTCTTTGAGTCTTCTTTATCATGCTAAGAGGAGCAGGAAAAAGCAAAAAATTTCAGAATTGCACCTTGCAATGCGGAGAAATTACTCTTTGTGCATTTACAATATTCATTGATTTTTGCCATTGAAAAACATCATGTTATTCATTTACCAGAAATGTTTGAAGCTACTGACTGAATGAAAGAAGCTGGCATCTCACTATCTTTGAATCTTCTTTATCATGCTAAGAGGAGCAGGAAAAAGCAAAAAATTTCAGAATTCCACCTTACAATGCGGAGAAATTACTGTTTGTGCATATACAATATTCATTGATTTTTGCCATTGAAAAACGTCCAGAAAAGATTGAAGCTACTGACTGAATGAAAGGAGCTGGCATCTCACTCTCTTTGAATCTTCTTTATCATGCTAAGAGGAGCAGGAAAAAGCAAAAAATTTCAGAATTGCACCTTGCAATGCGGAGAAATTACTGTTTGTGCATTTACAATATTCATTGATTTTTGCCATTGAAAAACATCATGTTATTCATATACCAGAAATGTTTGAAGCTACTGACTGAATGAAAGGAGCTGGCATCTCACTCTCTTTGAATCTTCTTTATCATGCTAAGAGGAGCAGGAAAAAGCAAAAAATTTCAGAATTGCACCTTGCAATGCGGAGAAATTACTGTTTGTGCATTTACAATATTCATTGATTTTTGCCATTGAAAAACGTCCAGAAATGATTGAAGCTACTGACTGAATGAAAGGAGCTGGCATCTCACTCTCTTTGAATCTTCTTTATCATGCTAAGAGGAGCAGGAAAAAGCAAAAAAATTCAGAATTGCACCTTGCAATGCGGAGAAATTACTGTTTGTGCATTTACAATATTCATTGATTTTTGCCATTGAAAAACATCATGTTATTCATATACCAGAAATGATTGAAGCTACTGACTGAATGAAAGGAGCGGGCATCTCACTCTCTTTGAATCTTCTTTATCATGCTAAGAGGAGCAGGAAAAAGCAAAAAATTTCAGAATTGCACGCTGCAATGCGGAGAAATTACTGTTTGTGCATTTACAATATTCATTGATTTTTGCCATTGAAAAACGTCCAGAAATGATTGAAGCTACTGACTGAATGAAAGGAGCTGGCATCTCACTCTCTTTGAATCTTCTTTATCATGCTAGGATTAGCAGGAAAAAGCAAAAAATTTCAGAATTGCACCTTGCAATGTGGAGATATTACTGTTTGTGCATTTACAATATTCATTGATTTTTGCCATTGAAAAACGTCCAGAAATGTTTGAAGCTACTGACTGAATGAAAGGAGCTGGCATCTCACTCTCTTTGAATCTTCTTTATCATGCTAGGATTAGCAGGAAAAAGCAAAAAATTTCAGAATTGCACCTTGCAATGTGGAGATATTACTGTTTGTGCATTTACAATATTCATTGATTTTTGCCATTGAAAAACATCATGTTATTCATATACCAGAAATGATTGAAGCTACTGACTGAATGAAAGGAGCTGGCATCTCACTTTCTTTGAATCGTCTTTATCATGCTAAGAGGAGCAGGAAAAAGCAAAAAATTTCAGAATTGCACCTTGCAATGCGGAGAAATTACTGTTTGTGCATTTACAATATTCATTGATTTTTGCCATTGAAAAACGTCCAGAAATGATTGAAGCTACTGACTGAATGAAAGGAGCTGGCATCTCACTCTCTTTGAATCTTCTTTATCATGCTAAGAGGACCAGGAAAAAGCAAAAAATTTCAGAATTGCACCTTGCAATGCGGAGAAATTACTGTTTGTGCATTTACAATATTCATTGATTTTTGCCATTGAAAAACGTCCAGAAATGATTGAAGCTACTGACTGAATGAAAGGAGCTGGCATGTAACTCTCTTTGAGTCTTCTTTATCATGCTAAGAGGAGCAGGAAAAAGCAAAAAATTTCAGAATTGCACCTTGCAATGCGGAGAAATTACTCTTTGTGCATTTACAATATTCATTGATTTTTGCCATTGAAAAACATCATGTTATTCATTTACCAGAAATGTTTGAAGCTACTGACTGAATGAAAGAAGCTGGCATCTCACTATCTTTGAATCTTCTTTATCATGCTAAGAGGAGCAGGAAAAAGCAAAAAATTTCAGAATTCCACCTTACAATGCGGAGAAATTACTGTTTGTGCATATACAATATTCATTGATTTTTGCCATTGAAAAACGTCCAGAAAAGATTGAAGCTACTGACTGAATGAAAGGAGCTGGCATCTCACTCTCTTTGAATCTTCTTTATCATGCTAAGAGGAGCAGGAAAAAGCAAAAAATTTCAGAATTGCACCTTGCAATGCGGAGAAATTACTGTTTGTGCATTTACAATATTCATTGATTTTTGCCATTGAAAAACATCATGTTATTCATATACCAGAAATGTTTGAAGCTACTGACTGAATGAAAGGAGCTGGCATCTCACTCTCTTTGAATCTTCTTTATCATGCTAAGAGGAGCAGGAAAAAGCAAAAAATTTCAGAATTGCACCTTGCAATGCGGAGAAATTACTGTTTGTGCATTTACAATATTCATTGATTTTTGCCATTGAAAAACGTCCAGAAATGATTGAAGCTACTGACTGAATGAAAGGAGCTGGCATCTCACTCTCTTTGAATCTTCTTTATCATGCTAAGAGGAGCAGGAAAAAGCAAAAAATTTCAGAATTGCACCTTGCAATGCGGAGAAATTACTGTTTGTGCATTTACAATATTCATTGATTTTTGCCATTGAAAAACATCATGTTATTCATATACCAGAAATGTTTGAAGCTACTGACTGAATGAAAGGAGCTGGCATCTCACTCTCTTTGAATCTTCTTTATCATGCTAAGAGGAGCAGGAAAAAGCAAAAAATTTCAGAATTGCACCTTGCAATGCGGAGAAATTACTGTTTGTGCATTTACAATATTCATTGATTTTTGCCATTGAAAAACGTCCAGAAATGATTGAAGCTACTGACTGAATGAAAGGAGCTGGCATCTCACTCTCTTTGAATCTTCTTTATCATGCTAAGAGGAGCAGGAAAAAGCAAAAAAATTCAGAATTGCACCTTGCAATGCGGAGAAATTACTGTTTGTGCATTTACAATATTCATTGATTTTTGCCATTGAAAAACATCATGTTATTCATATACCAGAAATGATTGAAGCTACTGACTGAATGAAAGGAGCGGGCATCTCACTCTCTTTGAATCTTCTTTATCATGCTAAGAGGAGCAGGAAAAAGCAAAAAATTTCAGAATTGCACGCTGCAATGCGGAGAAATTACTGTTTGTGCATTTACAATATTCATTGATTTTTGCCATTGAAAAACGTCCAGAAATGATTGAAGCTACTGACTGAATGAAAGGAGCTGGCATCTCACTCTCTTTGAATCTTCTTTATCATGCTAGGATTAGCAGGAAAAAGCAAAAAATTTCAGAATTGCACCTTGCAATGTGGAGATATTACTGTTTGTGCATTTACAATATTCATTGATTTTTGCCATTGAAAAACGTCCAGAAATGTTTGAAGCTACTGACTGAATGAAAGGAGCTGGCATCTCACTCTCTTTGAATCTTCTTTATCATGCTAGGATTAGCAGGAAAAAGCAAAAAATTTCAGAATTGCACCTTGCAATGTGGAGATATTACTGTTTGTGCATTTACAATATTCATTGATTTTTGCCATTGAAAAACATCATGTTATTCATATACCAGAAATGATTGAAGCTACTGACTGAATGAAAGGAGCTGGCATCTCACTTTCTTTGAATCGTCTTTATCATGCTAAGAGGAGCAGGAAAAAGCAAAAAATTTCAGAATTGCACCTTGCAATGCGGAGAAATTACTGTTTGTGCATTTACAATATTCATTGATTTTTGCCATTGAAAAACGTCCAGAAATGATTGAAGCTACTGACTGAATGAAAGGAGCTGGCATCTCACTCTCTTTGAATCTTCTTTATCATGCTAAGAGGACCAGGAAAAAGCAAAAAATTTCAGAATTGCACCTTGCAATGCGGAGAAATTACTGTTTGTGCATTTACAATATTCATTGATTTTTGCCATTGAAAAACGTCCAGAAATGATTGAAGCTACTGACTGAATGAAAGGAGCTGGCATGTAACTCTCTTTGAGTCTTCTTTATCATGCTAAGAGGAGCAGGAAAAAGCAAAAAATTTCAGAATTGCACCTTGCAATGCGGAGAAATTACTCTTTGTGCATTTACAATATTCATTGATTTTTGCCATTGAAAAACATCATGTTATTCATTTACCAGAAATGTTTGAAGCTACTGACTGAATGAAAGAAGCTGGCATCTCACTATCTTTGAATCTTCTTTATCATGCTAAGAGGAGCAGGAAAAAGCAAAAAATTTCAGAATTCCACCTTACAATGCGGAGAAATTACTGTTTGTGCATATACAATATTCATTGATTTTTGCCATTGAAAAACGTCCAGAAAAGATTGAAGCTACTGACTGAATGAAAGGAGCTGGCATCTCACTCTCTTTGAATCTTCTTTATCATGCTAAGAGGAGCAGGAAAAAGCAAAAAATTTCAGAATTGCACCTTGCAATGCGGAGAAATTACTGTTTGTGCATTTACAATATTCATTGATTTTTGCCATTGAAAAACATCATGTTATTCATATACCAGAAATGTTTGAAGCTACTGACTGAATGAAAGGAGCTGGCATCTCACTCTCTTTGAATCTTCTTTATCATGCTAAGAGGAGCAGGAAAAAGCAAAAAATTTCAGAATTGCACCTTGCAATGCGGAGAAATTACTGTTTGTGCATTTACAATATTCATTGATTTTTGCCATTGAAAAACGTCCAAAAATGATTGAAGCTACTGACTGAATGAAAGGAGCTGGCATCTCACTCTCTTTGAATCTTCTTTATCATGCTAAGAGGAGCAGGAAAAAGCAAAAAAATTCAGAATTGCACCTTGCAATGCGGAGAAATTACTGTTTGTGCATTTACAATATTCATTGATTTTTGCCATTGAAAAACATCATGTTATTCATATACCAGAAATGATTGAAGCTACTGACTGAATGAAAGGAGCGGGCATCTCACTCTCTTTGAATCTTCTTTATCATGCTAAGAGGAGCAGGAAAAAGCAAAAAATTTCAGAATTGCACGCTGCAATGCGGAGAAATTACTGTTTGTGCATTTACAATATTCATTGATTTTTGCCATTGAAAAACGTCCAGAAATGATTGAAGCTACTGACTGAATGAAAGGAGCTGGCATCTCACTCTCTTTGAATCTTCTTTATCATGCTAGGATTAGCAGGAAAAAGCAAAAAATTTCAGAATTGCACCTTGCAATGTGGAGATATTACTGTTTGTGCATTTACAATATTCATTGATTTTTGCCATTGAAAAACGTCCAGAAATGTTTGAAGCTACTGACTGAATGAAAGGAGCTGGCATCTCACTCTCTTTGAATCTTCTTTATCATGCTAGGATTAGCAGGAAAAAGCAAAAAATTTCAGAATTGCACCTTGCAATGTGGAGATATTACTGTTTGTGCATTTACAATATTCATTGATTTTTGCCATTGAAAAACATCATGTTATTCATATACCAGAAATGATTGAAGCTACTGACTGAATGAAAGGAGCTGGCATCTCACTTTCTTTGAATCGTCTTTATCATGCTAAGAGGAGCAGGAAAAAGCAAAAAATTTCAGAATTGCACCTTGCAATGCGGAGAAATTACTGTTTGTGCATTTACAATATTCATTGATTTTTGCCATTGAAAAACGTCCAGAAATGATTGAAGCTACTGACTGAATGAAAGGAGCTGGCATCTCACTCTCTTTGAATCTTCTTTATCATGCTAAGAGGACCAGGAAAAAGCAAAAAATTTCAGAATTGCACCTTGCAATGCGGAGAAATTACTGTTTGTGCATTTACAATATTCATTGATTTTTGCCATTGAAAAACGTCCAGAAATGATTGAAGCTACTGACTGAATGAAAGGAGCTGGCATGTAACTCTCTTTGAGTCTTCTTTATCATGCTAAGAGGAGCAGGAAAAAGCAAAAAATTTCAGAATTGCACCTTGCAATGCGGAGAAATTACTCTTTGTGCATTTACAATATTCATTGATTTTTGCCATTGAAAAACATCATGTTATTCATTTACCAGAAATGTTTGAAGCTACTGACTGAATGAAAGAAGCTGGCATCTCACTATCTTTGAATCTTCTTTATCATGCTAAGAGGAGCAGGAAAAAGCAAAAAATTTCAGAATTCCACCTTACAATGCGGAGAAATTACTGTTTGTGCATATACAATATTCATTGATTTTTGACATTGAAAAACGTCCAGAAAAGATTGAAGCTACTGACTGAATGAAAGGAGCTGGCATCTCACTCTCTTTGAATCTTCTTTATCATGCTAAGAGGAGCAGGAAAAAGCAAAAAATTTCAGAATTGCACCTTGCAATGCGGAGAAATTACTGTTTGTGCATTTACAATATTCATTGATTTTTGCCATTGAAAAACATCATGTTATTCATATACCAGAAATGTTTGAAGCTACTGACTGAATGAAAGGAGCTGGCATCTCACTCTCTTTGAATCTTCTTTATCATGCTAAGAGGAGCAGGAAAAAGCAAAAAATTTCAGAATTGCACCTTGCAATGCGGAGAAATTACTGTTTGTGCATTTACAATATTCATTGATTTTTGCCATTGAAAAACGTCCAAAAATGATTGAAGCTACTGACTGAATGAAAGGAGCTGGCATCTCACTCTCTTTGAATCTTCTTTATCATGCTAAGAGGAGCAGGAAAAAGCAAAAAAATTCAGAATTGCACCTTGCAATGCGGAGAAATTACTGTTTGTGCATTTACAATATTCATTGATTTTTGCCATTGAAAAACATCATGTTATTCATATACCAGAAATGATTGAAGCTACTGACTGAATGAAAGGAGCGGGCATCTCACTCTCTTTGAATCTTCTTTATCATGCTAAGAGGAGCAGGAAAAAGCAAAAAATTTCAGAATTGCACGCTGCAATGCGGAGAAATTACTGTTTGTGCATTTACAATATTCATTGATTTTTGCCATTGAAAAACGTCCAGAAATGATTGAAGCTACTGACTGAATGAAAGGAGCTGGCATCTCACTCTCTTTGAATCTTCTTTATCATGCTAGGATTAGCAGGAAAAAGCAAAAAATTTCAGAATTGCACCTTGCAATGTGGAGATATTACTGTTTGTGCATTTACAATATTCATTGATTTTTGCCATTGAAAAACGTCCAGAAATGTTTGAAGCTACTGACTGAATGAAAGGAGCTGGCATCTCACTCTCTTTGAATCTTCTTTATCATGCTAGGATTAGCAGGAAAAAGCAAAAAATTTCAGAATTGCACCTTGCAATGTGGAGATATTACTGTTTGTGCATTTACAATATTCATTGATTTTTGCCATTGAAAAACGTCCAGAAATGTTTGAAGCTACTGACTGAATGAAAGGAGCTGGCATCTCACTCTCTTTGAATCTTCTTTATCATGCTAGGATTAGCAGGAAAAAGCAAAAAATTTCAGAATTGCACCTTGCAATGTGGAGATATTACTGTTTGTGCATTTACAATATTCATTGATTTTTGCCATTAAAAAACATCATGTTATTCATATACCAGAAATGTTTGAGGCTACTGACTGAATGAAAGGACCTGGCATCTCACTCTCTTTGAATCTTCTTTATCATGCTAGGATTAGAAGGAAAAAGCAAAAAATTTCAGAATTGCACCTTGCAATGTGGAGATATTACTGTTTGTGCATTTACAATATTCATTGATTTTTGCCATTGAAAAACGTCCAGAAATGTTTGAAGCTACTGACTGAATGAAAGGAGCTGGCATCTCACTCTCTTTGAATCTTCTTTATCATGCTAGGATTAACAGGAAAAAGCTAAAAATTTCAGAATTGCACCGTAATTTCTCCGCATTGCAAGGTGCAATTCTGAAATTTTTTGCTTTTTCCTGCTCCTCTTAGCATGAAAAAGAAGATTCAAAGAGAATGAGATGCCCGCTCCTTTCATTCAGTCAGTAGCTTCAATCATTTCTGGTATATTAATAACATGATGTTTTTCAATGGCAAAAATCAATGAATATTGTAAATGCACAAACAGTAATTTCTCCGCATTGCAAGGTGCAATTCTGAATTTTTTTGCTTTTTCCTGCTCCTCTTAGCATGATAAAGAAGATTCAAAGAGAGTGAGATGCCAGCTCCTTTCATTCAGTCAGTAGCTTCAATCTTTTCTGGACGTTTTTCAATGGCAAAAATCAATGAATATTGTAAATGCACAAACAGTAATATCTCCACATTGCAAGGTGCAATTCTGAAATTTTTTGCTTTTTCCTGCTAATCCTAGCATGATAAAGAAGATTCAAAGAGAGTGAGATGCCAGCTCCTTTCATTCAGTCAGTAGCTTCAAACATTTCTGGTATATGAAAAACATGTTTTTCAATGGCAAAAATCAATGAATATTGTAAATGCACAAACAGTAATATCTCCACATTGCACGGTGCAATTCTGAAATTTTTAGCTTTTTCCTGTTAATCCTAGCATGATAAAGAAGATTCAAAGAGAGTGAGATGCCAGCTCCTTTCATTCAGTCAGTAGCTTCAAACATTTCTGGTATATGAAAAACATGTTTTTCAATGGCAAAAATCAATGAATATTGTAAATGCACAAACAGTAATATCTCCACATTGCAAGGTGCAATTCTGAAATTTTTTGCTTTTTCCTGTTAATCCTAGCATGATAAAGAAGATTCAAAGAGTGAGATGCCAGCTCCTTTCATTCAGTCAGTAGCTTCAAACATTTCTGGTATATGAAAAACATGTTTTTCAATGGCAAAAATCAATGAATATTGTAAATGCACAAACAGTAATATCTCCACATTGCAAGGTGCAATTCTGAAATTTTTTGCTTTTTCCTGCTAATCCTAGCATGATAAAGAAGATTCAAAGAGAGTGAGATGCCAGCTCCTTTCATTCAGTCAGTAGCTTCAAACATTTCTGGTATATGAAAAACATGTTTTTCAATGGCAAAAATCAATGAATATTGTAAATGCACAAACAGTAATATCTCCACATTGCACGGTGCAATTCTGAAATTTTTAGCTTTTTCCTGTTAATCCTAGCATGATAAAGAAGATTCAAAGAGAGTGAGATGCCAGCTCCTTTCATTCAGTCAGTAGCTTCAAACATTTCTGGTATATGAAAAACATGTTTTTCAATGGCAAAAATCAATGAATATTGTAAATGCACAAACAGTAATATCTCCACATTGCAAGGTGCAATTCTGAAATTTTTTGCTTTTTCCTGCTAATCCTAGCATGATAAAGAAGATTCAAAGAGAGTGAGATGCCAGCTCCTTTCATTCAGTCAGTAGCTTCAAACATTTCTGGTATATGAAAAACATGTTTTTCAATGGCAAAAATCAATGAATATTGTAAATGCACAAACAGTAATATCTCCACATTGCAAGGTGCAATTCTGAAATTTTTAGCTTTTTCCTGTTAATCCTAGCATGATAAAGAAGATTCAAAGAGAGTGAGATGCCAGCTCCTTTCATTCAGTCAGTAGCTTCAAACATTTCTGGTATATGAAAAACGTTTTTCAATGGCAAAAATCAATGAATATTGTAAATGCACAAACAGTAATATCTCCACATTGCAAGGTGCAATTCTGAAATTTTTTGCTTTTTCCTGCTAATCCTAGCATGATAAAGAAGATTCAAAGAGAGTGAGATGCCAGCTCCTTTCATTCAGTCAGTAGCTTCAAACATTTCTGGTATATGAAAAACATGTTTTTCAATAGCAAAAATCAATGAATATTGTAAATGCACAAACAGTAATATCTCCACATTGCACGGTGCAATTCTGAAATTTTTAGCTTTTTCCTGTTAATCCTAGCATGATAAAGAAGATTCAAAGAGAGTGAGATGCCAGCTCCTTTCATTCAGTCAGTAGCTTCAAACATTTCTGGTATATGAAAAACATGTTTTTCAATGGCAAAAATCAATGAATATTGTAAATGCACAAACAGTAATATCTCCACATTGCAAGGTGCAATTCTGAAATTTTTTGCTTTTTCCTGTTAATCCTAGCATGATAAAGAAGATTCAAAGAGAGTGAGATGCCAGCTCCTTTCATTCAGTCAGTAGCTTCAAACATTTCTGGTATATGAAAAACATGTTTTTCAATGGCAAAAATCAATGAATATTGTAAATGCACAAACAGTAATATCTCCACATTGCAAGGTGCAATTCTGAAATTTTTTGCTTTTTCCTGCTAATCCTAGCATGATAAAGAAGATTCAAAGAGAGTGAGATGCCAGCTCCTTTCATTCAGTCAGTAGCTTCAAACATTTCTGGTATATGAAAAACATGTTTTTCAATGGCAAAAATCAATGAATATTGTAAATGCACAAACAGTAATATCTCCACATTGCACGGTGCAATTCTGAAATTTTTAGCTTTTTCCTGTTAATCCTAGCATGATAAAGAAGATTCAAAGAGAGTGAGATGCCAGCTCCTTTCATTCAGTCAGTAGCTTCAAACATTTCTGGTATATGAAAAACATGTTTTTCAATGGCAAAAATCAATGAATATTGTAAATGCACAAACAGTAATATCTCCACATTGCAAGGTGCAATTCTGAAATTTTTTGCTTTTTCCTGCTAATCCTAGCATGATAAAGAAGATTCAAAGAGAGTGAGATGCCAGCTCCTTTCATTCAGTCAGTAGCTTCAAACATTTCTGGTATATGAAAAACATGTTTTTCAATGGCAAAAATCAATGAATATTGTAAATGCACAAACAGTAATATCTCCACATTGCAAGGTGCAATTCTGAAATTCTTTGCTTTTTCCTGTTAATCCTAGCATGATAAAGAAGATTCAAAGAGAGTGAGATGCCAGCTCCTTTCATTCAGTCAGTAGCTTCAAACATTTCTGGTATATGAAAAACATGTTTTTCAATGGCAAAAATCAATGAATATTGTAAATGCACAAACAGTAATATCTCCACATTGCAAGGTGCAATTCTGAAATTTTTTGCTTTTTCCTGCTAATCCTAGCATGATAAAGAAGATTCAAAGAGAGTGAGATGCCAGCTCCTTTCATTCAGTCAGTAGCTTCAAACATTTCTGGTATATGAAAAACATGTTTTTCAATGGCAAAAATCAATGAATATTGTAAATGCACAAACAGTAATATCTCCACATTGCAAGGTGCAATTCTGAAATTTTTTGCTTTTTCCTGCTAATCCTAGCATGATAAAGATTCAAAGAGAGTGAGATGCCAGCTCCTTTCATTCAGTCAGTAGCTTCAAACATTTCTGGTATATGAAAAACATGTTTTTCAATGGCAAAAATCAATGAATATTGTAAATGCACAAACAGTAATATCTCCACATTGCACGGTGCAATTCTGAAATTTTTAGCTTTTTCCTGTTAATCCTAGCATGATAAAGAAGATTCAAAGAGAGTGAGATGCCAGCTCCTTTCATTCAGTCAGTAGCTTCAAACATTTCTGGTATATGAAAAACATGTTTTTCAATGGCAAAAATCAATGAATATTGTAAATGCACAAACAGTAATATCTCCACATTGCACGGTGCAATTCTGAAATTTTTAGCTTTTTCCTGTTAATCCTAGCATGATAAAGAAGATTCAAAGAGAGTGAGATGCCAGCTCCTTTCATTCAGTCAGTAGCTTCAAACATTTCTGGTATATGAAAAACATGTTTTTCAATGGCAAAAATCAATGAATATTGTAAATGCACAAACAGTAATATCTCCACATTGCAAGGTGCAATTCTGAAATTTTTTGCTTTTTCCTGCTAATCCTAGCATGATAAAGAAGATTCAAAGAGAGTGAGATGCCAGCTCCTTTCATTCAGTCAGTAGCTTCAAACATTTCTGGTATATGAAAAACATGTTTTTCAATGGCAAAAATCAATGAATATTGTAAATGCACAAACAGTAATATCTCCACATTGCACGGTGCAATTCTGAAATTTTTAGCTTTTTCCTGTTAATCCTAGCATGATAAAGAAGATTCAAAGAGAGTGAGATGCCAGCTCCTTTCATTCAGTCAGTAGCTTCAAACATTTCTGGTATATGAAAAACATGTTTTTCAATGGCAAAAATCAATGAATATTGTAAATGCACAAACAGTAATATCTCCACATTGCACGGTGCAATTCTGAAATTTTTAGCTTTTTCCTGTTAATCCTAGCATGATAAAGAAGATTCAAAGAGAGTGAGATGCCAGCTCCTTTCATTCAGTCAGTAGCTTCAAACATTTCTGGTATATGAAAAACATGTTTTTCAATGGCAAAAATCAATGAATATTGTAAATGCACAAACAGTAATATCTCCACATTGCACGGTGCAATTCTGAAATTTTTAGCTTTTTCCTGTTAATCCTAGCATGATAAAGAAGATTCAAAGAGAGTGAGATGCCAGCTCCTTTCATTCAGTCAGTAGCTTCAAACATTTCTGGTATATGAAAAACATGTTTTTCAATGGCAAAAATCAATGAATATTGTAAATGCACAAACAGTAATATCTCCACATTGCAAGGTGCAATTCTGAAATTTTTTGCTTTTTCCTGCTAATCCTAGCATGATAAAGAAGATTCAAAGAGAGTGAGATGCCAGCTCCTTTCATTCAGTCAGTAGCTTCAAACATTTCTGGTATATGAAAAACATGTTTTTCAATGGCAAAAATCAATGAATATTGTAAATGCACAAACAGTAATATCTCCACATTGCACGGTGCAATTCTGAAATTTTTAGCTTTTTCCTGTTAATCCTAGCATGATAAAGAAGATTCAAAGAGAGTGAGATGCCAGCTCCTTTCATTCAGTCAGTAGCTTCAAACATTTCTGGTATATGAAAAACATGTTTTTCAATGGCAAAAATCAATGAATATTGTAAATGCACAAACAGTAATATCTCCACATTGCACGGTGCAATTCTGAAATTTTTAGCTTTTTCCTGTTAATCCTAGCATGATAAAGAAGATTCAAAGAGAGTGAGATGCCAGCTCCTTTCATTCAGTCAGTAGCTTCAAACATTTCTGGTATATGAAAAACATGTTTTTCAATGGCAAAAATCAATGAATATTGTAAATGCACAAACAGTAATATCTCCACATTGCAAGGTGCAATTCTGAAATTTTTTGCTTTTTCCTGTTAATCCTAGCATGATAAAGAAGATTCAAAGAGAGTGAGATGCCAGCTCCTTTCATTCAGTCAGTAGCTTCAAACATTTCTGGTATATGAAAAACATGTTTTTCAATGGCAAAAATCAATGAATATTGTAAATGCACAAACAGTAATATCTCCACATTGCAAGGTGCAATTCTGAAATTTTTTGCTTTTTCCTGCTAATCCTAGCATGATAAAGAAGATTCAAAGAGAGTGAGATGCCAGCTCCTTTCATTCAGTCAGTAGCTTCAAACATTTCTGGTATATGAAAAACATGTTTTTCAATGGCAAAAATCAATGAATATTGTAAATGCACAAACAGTAATATCTCCATATTGCACGGTGCAATTCTGAAATTTTTAGCTTTTTCCTGTTAATCCTAGCATGATAAAGAAGATTCAAAGAGAGTGAGATGCCAGCTCCTTTCATTCAGTCAGTAGCTTCAAACATTTCTGGTATATGAAAAACATGTTTTTCAATGGCAAAAATCAATGAATATTGTAAATGCACAAACAGTAATATCTCCACATTGCAAGGTGCAATTCTGAAATTTTTTGCTTTTTCCTGCTAATCCTAGCATGATAAAGAAGATTCAAAGAGAGTGAGATGCCAGCTCCTTTCATTCAGTCAGTAGCTTCAAACATTTCTGGTATATGAAAAACATGTTTTTCAATGGCAAAAATCAATGAATATTGTAAATGCACAAACAGTAATATCTCCACATTGCACGGTGCAATTCTGAAATTTTTAGCTTTTTCCTGTTAATCCTAGCATGATAAAGAAGATTCAAAGAGAGTGAGATGCCAGCTCCTTTCATTCAGTCAGTAGCTTCAAACATTTCTGGTATATGAAAAACATGTTTTTCAATGGCAAAAATCAATGAATATTGTAAATGCACAAACAGTAATATCTCCACATTGCAAGGTGCAATTCTGAAATTCTTTGCTTTTTCCTGTTAATCCTAGCATGATAAAGAAGATTCAAAGAGAGTGAGATGCCAGCTCCTTTCATTCAGTCAGTAGCTTCAAACATTTCTGGTATATGAAAAACATGTTTTTCAATGGCAAAAATCAATGAATATTGTAAATGCACAAACAGTAATATCTCCACATTGCACGGTGCAATTCTGAAATTTTTAGCTTTTTCCTGTTAATCCTAGCATGATAAAGAAGATTCAAAGAGAGTGAGATGCCAGCTCCTTTCATTCAGTCAGTAGCTTCAAACATTTCTGGTATATGAAAAACATGTTTTTCAATGGCAAAAATCAATGAATATTGTAAATGCACAAACAGTAATATCTCCACATTGCACGGTGCAATTCTGAAATTTTTAGCTTTTTCCTGTTAATCCTAGCATGATAAAGAAGATTCAAAGAGAGTGAGATGCCAGCTCCTTTCATTCAGTCAGTAGCTTCAAACATTTCTGGTATATGAAAAACATGTTTTTCAATGGCAAAAATCAATGAATATTGTAAATGCACAAACAGTAATATCTCCACATTGCAAGGTGCAATTCTGAAATTTTTTGCTTTTTCCTGTTAATCCTAGCATGATAAAGAAGATTCAAAGAGAGTGAGATGCCAGCTCCTTTCATTCAGTCAGTAGCTTCAAACATTTCTGGTATATGAAAAACATGTTTTTCAATGGCAAAAATCAATGAATATTGTAAATGCACAAACAGTAATATCTCCACATTGCAAGGTGCAATTCTGAAATTTTTTGCTTTTTCCTGCTAATCCTAGCATGATAAAGAAGATTCAAAGAGAGTGAGATGCCAGCTCCTTTCATTCAGTCAGTAGCTTCAAACATTTCTGGTATATGAAAAACATGTTTTTCAATGGCAAAAATCAATGAATATTGTAAATGCACAAACAGTAATATCTCCATATTGCACGGTGCAATTCTGAAATTTTTAGCTTTTTCCTGTTAATCCTAGCATGATAAAGAAGATTCAAAGAGAGTGAGATGCCAGCTCCTTTCATTCAGTCAGTAGCTTCAAACATTTCTGGTATATGAAAAACATGTTTTTCAATGGCAAAAATCAATGAATATTGTAAATGCACAAACAGTAATATCTCCACATTGCAAGGTGCAATTCTGAAATTTTTTGCTTTTTCCTGCTAATCCTAGCATGATAAAGAAGATTTAAAGAGAGTGAGATGCCAGCTCCTTTCATTCAGTCAGTAGCTTCAAACATTTCTGGTATATGAAAAACATGTTTTTCAATGGCAAAAATCAATGAATATTGTAAATGCACAAACAGTAATATCTCCACATTGCACGGTGCAATTCTGAAATTTTTAGCTTTTTCCTGTTAATCCTAGCATGATAAAGAAGATTCAAAGAGAGTGAGATGCCAGCTCCTTTCATTCAGTCAGTAGCTTCAAACATTTCTGGTATATGAAAAACATGTTTTTCAATGGCAAAAATCAATGAATATTGTAAATGCACAAACAGTAATATCTCCACATTGCAAGGTGCAATTCTGAAATTCTTTGCTTTTTCCTGTTAATCCTAGCATGATAAAGAAGATTCAAAGAGAGTGAGATGCCAGCTCCTTTCATTCAGTCAGTAGCTTCAAACATTTCTGGTATATGAAAAACATGTTTTTCAATGGCAAAAATCAATGAATATTGTAAATGCACAAACAGTAATATCTCCACATTGCAAGGTGCAATTCTGAAATTTTTTGCTTTTTCCTGCTAATCCTAGCATGATAAAGAAGATTCAAAGAGAGTGAGATGCCAGCTCCTTTCATTCAGTCAGTAGCTTCAAACATTTCTGGTATATGAAAAACATGTTTTTCAATGGCAAAAATCAATGAATATTGTAAATGCACAAACAGTAATATCTCCACATTGCACGGTGCAATTCTGAAATTTTTAGCTTTTTCCTGTTAATCCTAGCATGATAAAGAAGATTCAAAGAGAGTGAGATGCCAGCTCCTTTCATTCAGTCAGTAGCTTCAAACATTTCTGGTATATGAAAAACATGTTTTTCAATGGCAAAAATCAATGAATATTGTAAATGCACAAACAGTAATATCTCCACATTGCAAGGTGCAATTCTGAAATTCTTTGCTTTTTCCTGTTAATCCTAGCATGATAAAGAAGATTCAAAGAGAGTGAGATGCCAGCTCCTTTCATTCAGTCAGTAGCTTCAAACATTTCTGGTATATGAAAAACATGTTTTTCAATGGCAAAAATCAATGAATATTGTAAATGCACAAAGAGTAATATCTCCACATTGCACGGTGCAATTCTGAAATTTTTAGCTTTTTCCTGTTAATCCTAGCATGATAAAGAAGATTCAAAGAGAGTGAGATGCCAGCTCCTTTCATTCAGTCAGTAGCTTCAAACATTTCTGGTATATGAAAAACATGTTTTTCAATGGCAAAAATCAATGAATATTGTAAATGCACAAACAGTAATATCTCCACATTGCACGGTGCAATTCTGAAATTTTTAGCTTTTTCCTGTTAATCCTAGCATGATAAAGAAGATTCAAAGAGAGTGAGATGCCAGCTCCTTTCATTCAGTCAGTAGCTTCAAACATTTCTGGTATATGAAAAACATGTTTTTCAATGGCAAAAATCAATGAATATTGTAAATGCACAAACAGTAATATCTCCACATTGCAAGGTGCAATTCTGAAATTTTTTGCTTTTTCCTGTTAATCCTAGCATGATAAAGAAGATTCAAAGAGAGTGAGATGCCAGCTCCTTTCATTCAGTCAGTAGCTTCAAACATTTCTGGTATATGAAAAACATGTTTTTCAATGGCAAAAATCAATGAATATTGTAAATGCACAAACAGTAATATCTCCACATTGCAAGGTGCAATTCTGAAATTTTTTGCTTTTTCCTGCTAATCCTAGCATGATAAAGAAGATTCAAAGAGAGTGAGATGCCAGCTCCTTTCATTCAGTCAGTAGCTTCAAACATTTCTGGTATATGAAAAACATGTTTTTCAATGGCAAAAATCAATGAATATTGTAAATGCACAAACAGTAATATCTCCATATTGCACGGTGCAATTCTGAAATTTTTAGCTTTTTCCTGTTAATCCTAGCATGATAAAGAAGATTCAAAGAGAGTGAGATGCCAGCTCCTTTCATTCAGTCAGTAGCTTCAAACATTTCTGGTATATGAAAAACATGTTTTTCAATGGCAAAAATCAATGAATATTGTAAATGCACAAACAGTAATATCTCCACATTGCAAGGTGCAATTCTGAAATTTTTTGCTTTTTCCTGCTAATCCTAGCATGATAAAGAAGATTCAAAGAGAGTGAGATGCCAGCTCCTTTCATTCAGTCAGTAGCTTCAAACATTTCTGGTATATGAAAAACATGTTTTTCAATGGCAAAAATCAATGAATATTGTAAATGCACAAACAGTAATATCTCCACATTGCACGGTGCAATTCTGAAATTTTTAGCTTTTTCCTGTTAATCCTAGCATGATAAAGAAGATTCAAAGAGAGTGAGATGCCAGCTCCTTTCATTCAGTCAGTAGCTTCAAACATTTCTGGTATATGAAAAACATGTTTTTCAATGGCAAAAATCAATGAATATTGTAAATGCACAAACAGTAATATCTCCACATTGCAAGGTGCAATTCTGAAATTCTTTGCTTTTTCCTGTTAATCCTAGCATGATAAAGAAGATTCAAAGAGAGTGAGATGCCAGCTCCTTTCATTCAGTCAGTAGCTTCAAACATTTCTGGTATATGAAAAACATGTTTTTCAATGGCAAAAATCAATGAATATTGTAAATGCACAAACAGTAATATCTCCACATTGCAAGGTGCAATTCTGAAATTTTTTGCTTTTTCCTGCTAATCCTAGCATGATAAAGAAGATTCAAAGAGAGTGAGATGCCAGCTCCTTTCATTCAGTCAGTAGCTTCAAACATTTCTGGTATATGAAAAACATGTTTTTCAATGGCAAAAATCAATGAATATTGTAAATGCACAAACAGTAATATCTCCACATTGCACGGTGCAATTCTGAAATTTTTAGCTTTTTCCTGTTAATCCTAGCATGTTAAAGAAGATTCAAAGAGAGTGAGATGCCAGCTCCTTTCATTCAGTCAGTAGCTTCAAACATTTCTGGTATATGAAAAACATGTTTTTCAATGGCAAAAATCAATGAATATTGTAAATGCACAAACAGTAATATCTCCACATTGCAAGGTGCAATTCTGAAATTTTTTGCTTTTTCCTGCTAATCCTAGCATGATAAAGAAGATTCAAAGAGAGTGAGATGCCAGCTCCTTTCATTCAGTCAGTAGCTTCAAACATTTCTGGTATATGAAAAACGTTTTTCAATGGCAAAAATCAATGAATATTGTAAATGCACAAACAGTAATATCTCCACATTGCACGGTGCAATTCTGAAATTTTTAGCTTTTTCCTGTTAATCCTAGCATGATAAAGAAGATTCAAAGAGAGTGAGATGCCAGCTCCTTTCATTCAGTCAGTAGCTTCAAACATTTCTGGTATATGAAAAACATGTTTTTCAATGGCAAAAATCAATGAATATTGTAAATGCACAAACAGTAATATCTCCACATTGCACGGTGCAATTCTGAAATTTTTAGCTTTTTCCTGTTAATCCTAGCATGATAAAGAAGATTCAAAGAGAGTGAGATGCCAGCTCCTTTCATTCAGTCAGTAGCTTCAAACATTTCTGGTATATGAAAAACATGTTTTTCAATGGCAAAAATCAATGAATATTGTAAATGCACAAACAGTAATATCTCCACATTGCAAGGTGCAATTCTGAAATTCTTTGCTTTTTCCTGTTAATCCTAGCATGATAAAGAAGATTCAAAGAGAGTGAGATGCCAGCTCCTTTCATTCAGTCAGTAGCTTCAAACATTTCTGGTATATGAAAAACATGTTTTTCAATGGCAAAAATCAATGAATATTGTAAATGCACAAACAGTAATATCTCCACATTGCAAGGTGCAATTCTGAAATTTTTTGCTTTTTCCTGCTAATCCTAGCATGATAAAGAAGATTCAAAGAGAGTGAGATGCCAGCTCCTTTCATTCAGTCAGTAGCTTCAAACATTTCTGGTATATGAAAAACATGTTTTTCAATGGCAAAAATCAATGAATATTGTAAATGCACAAACAGGAATATCTCCACATTGCACGGTGCAATTCTGAAATTTTTAGCTTTTTCCTGTTAATCCTAGCATGATAAAGAAGATTCAAAGAGAGTGAGATGCCAGCTCCTTTCATTCAGTCAGTAGCTTCAAACATTTCTGGTATATGAAAAACATGTTTTTCAATGGCAAAAATCAATGAATATTGTAAATGCACAAACAGTAATATCTCCACATTGCAAGGTGCAATTCTGAAATTTTTTGCTTTTTCCTGCTAATCCTAGCATGATAAAGAAGATTCAAAGAGAGTGAGATGCCAGCTCCTTTC
>NW_027365679.1:0-99117 GCF_046119375.1 Phyllobates terribilis | reverse complement strand
TGATGTGGTTTTCAATGGCAAAAATCAATGAATATTGTTAAAAGCACAAACAGTAATTTCTCCGCATTGCAAGGTGCACATTCTGAAATTTTTTGCTTTTTCCTGCGTCCTCTTAGCATGATAAAGAAGATTCAAAGAGAGTGAGATGCCAGCTCCTTTCATTCAGTCAGTAGCTTCAATCATTTCTGGACGTTTTTCAATGCAAAAATCAATGAATATTGTAAATGCACAAAACAGTAATTTCTCCGCATTGCAAGGTGCCATTCTGAAATTTTTGCTTTTTCCTGCTCCTCTTAGCATGATAAAGAAGATTCAAAGAGAGTGAGATTCCAGCTCCTTTCATTCAGTCAGTAGCTTCAATCATTACTGGTATATGAATAACATGATGTTTTTCAATGGCAAAAATCAATGAATATTGTAAATGCACAAACAGTAATTTCTCCGCATTGCAAGTTGCAATTCTGAAATTTTTTGCTTTTTCCTGCTCCTCTTAGCATGATAAAGAAGATTCAAAGAGAGTGAGATGCCAGCTCCTTTCATTCAGTCAGTAGCTTCAATTATTTCTGGACGTTTTTCAATGGCAAAAATCAATGAATATTGTAAATGCACAAACAGTAATTTCTCCGCATTGCAAGGTGCAATTCTGAAATTTTTTGCTTTTTCCTGCTCCTCTTAGCATGATAAAGAAGATTCAAAGAGAGTGAGATGCCAGCTCCTTTCATTCAGTCAGTTGCTTCAATCATTTCTGGACGTTTTTTCAATGGCAAAAATCAGTGAATATTGTAAATGCACAAACAGTAATTTCTCCGCATTGCAAGGTGCAATTCTGAAATTTTTTGCTTTTTCCTGCTCCTCTTAGCATGATAAAGAAGATTCAAAGAGAGTGAGATGCCAGCTCCTTTCATTCAGTCAGTAGCTTCAATCATTTCTGGGACGTTTTTCAATGGCAAAAATCAATGAATATTGTAAATGCACAAACAGTAATTTCTCCGCATTGCAAGGTGCAATTCTGAAAATTTTTGCTTTTTCCTGCTCCTCTTTGCATGATAAAGAAGATTCAAAGAGAGTGAGATGCCAGCTCCTTTCATTCAGTCAGTAGCTTCAATCATTTCTGGTATATGAATAACATGATGTTTTCAATGGCAAAAATCAATGAATATTGTAAATGCACAAACAGTAATTTCTCCGCATTGCAAGGTGCAATTCTGAAATTTTTGGCTTTTTCCTGCTCCTCTTAGCATGATAAAGAAGATTCAAAGAGAGTGAGATGCCAGCTCCTTTCATTCAGTCAGTAGCTTCAATCATTTCTGGATGTTTTTCAATGGCAAAAATCAATGAATATTGTAAATGCACAAACAGTAATTTCTCCGCATTGCAAGGTGCAATTCTGAAATTTCTTGCATTTTCCTGCTCCTCTTAGCATGATAAAGAAGATTCAAAGAGAGTGAGATGCCAGCTCCTTTCATTCAGTCAGTAGCTTCATCATTTCTGGACGTTTTTCAATGGCAAAAATCAATGAATATTGTAAAAGCACAAACAGTAATTTCTCCGCATTGCAAGGTGCAATTCTGAAATTTTTTGCTTTTTCCTGCTCCTCTTAGCATGATAAAGAAGATTCAAAGAGAGTGCGATGCCAGCTCCTTTCATTCAGTCAGTAGCTTCAAACATTTCTGGTATATGAATAACATGATGTTTTTCAATGGCAAAAATCAATGAATATTGTAAATGCACAAACAGTAATTTCTCCGCATTGCAAGGTGCCAATTCTGAAATTTTTTGCTTTTTCCTGCTCCTCTTAGCATGATAAAGAAGATTCAAAGAGAGTGAGATGCCAGCTCCTTTCATTCAGTCAGTAGCTTCAAACATTTCTGGTATATGAATAACATGATGTTTTTCATGGCAAAAATCAATGAATATTGTAAATGCACAAACAGTAATTTCTCCGCATTGCAAGTTGCAATTCTGAAATTTTTTGCTTTTTCCTGCTCCTCTTAGCATGATAAAGAAGATTCAAAGAGAGTTAGATGCCAGCTCCTTTCATTCAGTCAGTAGCTTCAATCATTTCTGGATGTTTTTCAATGGCAAAAATCAATGAATATTGTAAATGCACAAACAGTAATTTCTCCGCATTGCAAGGTGCAATTCTGAAATTTCTTGCATTTTCCTGCTCCTCTTAGCATGATAAAGAAGATTCAAAGAGAGTGAGATGCCAGCTCCTTTCATTCAGTCAGTAGCTTCAATCATTTCTGGACGTTTTTCAATGGCAAAAATCAATGAATATTGTAAAAGCACAAACAGTAATTTCTCCGCATTGCAAGGTGCAATTCTGAAATTTTTTGCTTTTTCCTGCTCCTCTTAGCATGATAAAGAAGATTCAAAGAGAGTGCGATGCCAGCTCCTTTCATTCAGTCAGTAGCTTCAAACATTTCTGGTATATGAATAACATGATGTTTTTCAATGGCAAAAATCAATGAATATTGTAAATGCACAAACAGTAATTTCTCCGCATTGCAAGGTGCAATTCTGAAATTTTTTGCTTTTTCCTGCTCCTCTTAGCATGATAAAGAAGATTCAAAGAGAGTGAGATGCCAGCTCCTTTCATTCAGTCAGTAGCTTCAATCATTTCTGGTATATGAATAACATGATGTTTTTCAATGGCAAAAATCAATGAATATTGTAAATGCACAAACAGTAATTTCTCCGCATTGCAAGTTGCAATTCTGAAATTTTTTGCTTTTTCCTGCTCCTCTTAGCATGATAAAGAAGATTCAAAGAGAGTGAGATGCCAGCTCCTTTCATTCAGTCAGTAGCTTCAAACATTTCTGGTATATGAATAACATGATGTTTTTCAATGGCAAAAATCAATGAATATTGTAAAAGCACAAACAGTAATTTCTCCGCATTGCAAGGTGCAATTCTGAAATTTTTTGCTTTTTCCTGCTCCTCTTAGCATGATAAAGAAGATTCAAAGAGAGTGAGATGCCAGCTCCTTTCATTCAGTCAGTAGCTTCAATCATTTCTGGACGTTTTTCAATGGCAAAAATCAATGAATATTGTAAATGCACAAACAGTAATTTCTCCGCATTGCAAGGTGCAATTCTGAAATTTTTTGCTTTTTCCTGCTCCTCTTAGCATGATAAAGAAGATTCAAAGAGAGTGAGATGCCAGCTCCTTTCATTCAGTCAGTAGCTTCAATCATTTCTGGACGTTTTTCAATGGCAAAAATCAATGAATATTGTAAATGCACAAACAGTAATTTCTCCGCATTGCAAGGTGCAATTCTGAAATTTTTTGCTTTTTCCTGCTCCTCTTAGCATGATAAAGAAGATTCAAAGAGAGTGAGATGCCAGCTCCTTTCATTCAGTCAGTAGCTTCAATCATTTCTGGTATATGAATAACATGATGTTTTTCAATGGCAAAAATCAATGAATATTGTAAATGCACAAACAGTAATTTCTCCACATTGCAAGGTGCAATTCTGAAATTTTTTGCTTTTTCCTGCTCCTCTTAGCATGATAAAGAAGATTCAAAGAGAGTGAGATGCCAGCTCCTTTCATTCAGTCAGTAGCTTCAATCATTTCTGGACGTTTTTCAATGGCAAAAATCAATGAATATTGTAAATGCACAAACAGTAATTTCTCCGCATTGCAAGGTGCAATTCTGAAATTTTTTGCTTTTTCCTGCTCCTCTTAGCATGATAAAGAAGATTCAAAGAGAGCGAGATGCCAGCTCCTTTCATTCAGTCAGTAGCTTCAATCATTTCTGGTATATGAATAACATGATGTTTTTCAATGGCAAAAATCAATGAATATTGTAAATGCACAAACAGTAATTTCTCCGCATTGCAAGGTGCAATTCTGAAATTTTTTGCTTTTTCCTGCTCCTCTTAGCATGATAAAGAAGATTCAAAGAGAGTGAGATGCCAGCTCCTTTCATTCAGTCAGTAGCTTCAATCATTTCTGGACGTTTTTCAATGGCAAAAATCAATGAATATTGTAAATGCACAAACAGTAATTTCTCCGCATTGCAAGGTGCAATTCTGAAATTTTTTGCTTTTTCCTGCTCCTCTTAGCATGATAAAGAAGATTCAAAGAGAGTGAGATGCCAGCTCCTTTCATTCAGTCAGTAGCTTCAAACATTTCTGGTATATGAATAACATGATGTTTTTCAATGGCAAAAATCAATGAATATTGTAAATGCACAAACAGTAATTTCTCCGAATTGCAAGGTGCAATTCTGAAATTTTTTGCTTTTTCCTGCTCCTCTTAGCATGATAAAGAAGATTCAAAGAGAGTGAGATGCCAGCTCCTTTCATTCAGTCAGTAGCTTCAATCATTTCTGGACGTTTTTCAATGGCAAAAATCAATGAATATTGTAAATGCACAAACAGTAATTTCTCCGCATTGCAAGGTGCAATTCTGAAATTTTTTGCTTTTTCCTGCTCCTCTTAGCATGATAAAGAAGATTCAAAGAGAGTGAGATGCCAGCTCCTTTCATTCAGTCAGTAGCTTCAATCATTTCTGGACGTTTTTCAATGGCAAAAATCAATGAATATTGTAAATGCACAAACAGTAATTTCTCCGCATTGCAAGGTGCAATTCTGAAATTTTTTGCTTTTTCCTGCTCCTCTTAGCATGATAAAGAAGATTCAAAGAGAGTGAGATGCCAGCTCCTTTCATTCAGTCAGTAGCTTCAATCATTTCTGGTATATGAATAACATGATGTTTTTCAATGGCAAAAATCAATGAATATTGTAAATGCACAAACAGTAATTTCTCCGCATTGCAAGGTGCAATTCTGAAATTTTTTGCTTTTTCCTGCTCCTCTTAGCATGATAAAGAAGATTCAAAGAGAGTGAGATGCCAGCTCCTTTCATTCAGTCAGCAGCTTCAATCATTTCTGGACATTTTTCAATGGCAAAAATCAATGAATATTGTAAATGCACAAACAGTAATTTCTCCGCATTGCAAGGTGCAATTCTGAAATTTTTTGCTTTTTCCTGCTCCTCTTAGCATGATAAAGAAGATTCAAAGAGAGTGAGATGCCAGCTCCTTTCATTCAGTCAGTAGCTTCAAACATTTCTGGTATATGAATAACATGATGTTTTTCAATGGCAAAAATCAATGAATATTGTAAATGCACAAACAGTAATTTCTCCGCATTGCAAGGTGCAATTCTGAAATTTTTTGCTTTTTCCTGCTCCTCTTAGCATGATAAAGAAGATTCAAAGAGAGTGAGATGCCAGCTCCTTTCATTCAGTCAGTAGCTTCAATCATTTCTGGACGTTTTTCAATGGCAAAAATCAATGAATATTGTAAATGCACAAACAGTAATTTCTCCGCATTGCAAGGTGCAATTCTGAAATTTTTTGCTTTTTCCTGCTCCTCTTAGCATGATAAAGAAGATTCAAAGAGAGTGAGATGCCAGCTCCTTTCATTCAGTCAGTAGCTTCAATCATTTCTGGACGTTTTTCAATGGCAAAAATCAATGAATATTGTAAATGCACAAACAGTAATTTCTCCGCATTGCAAGGTGCAATTCTGAAATTTTTTGCTTTTTCCTGCTCCTCTTAGCATGATAAAGAAGATTCAAAGAGAGTGAGATGCCAGCTCCTTTCATTCAGTCAGTAGCTTCAATCATTTCTGGTATATGAATAACATGATGTTTTTCAATGGCAAAAATCATTGAATATTGTAAATGCACAAACAGTAATTTCTCCGCATTGCAAGGTGCAATTCTGAAATTTTTTGCTTTTTCCTGCTCCTCTTAGCATGATAAAGAAGATTCAAAGAGAGTGAGATGCCAGCTCCTTTCATTCAGTCAGCAGCTTCAATCATTTCTGGACATTTTTCAATGGCAAAAATCAATGAATATTGTAAATGCACAAACAGTAATTTCTCCGCATTGCAAGGTGCCATTCTGAAATTTTTTGCTTTTTCCTGCTCCTCTTAGCATGATAAAGAAGATTCAAAGAGAGTGAGATTCCAGCTCCTTTCATTCAGTCAGTAGCTTCAATCATTACTGGTATATGAATAACATGATGTTTTTCAATGGCAAAAATCAATGAATATTGTAAATGCACAAACAGTAATTTCTCCGCATTGCAAGTTGCAATTCTGAAATTTTTTGCTTTTTCCTGCTCCTCTTAGCATGATAAAGAAGATTCAAAGAGAGTGAGATGCCAGCTCCTTTCATTCAGTCAGTAGCTTCAATTATTTCTGGACGTTTTTCAATGGCAAAAATCAATGAATATTGTAAATGCACAAACAGTAATTTCTCCGCATTGCAAGGTGCAATTCTGAAATTTTTTGCTTTTTCCTGCTCCTCTTAGCATGATAAAGAAGATTCAAAGAGAGTGAGATGCCAGCTCCTTTCATTCAGTCAGTTGCTTCAATCATTTCTGGACGTTTTTCAATGGCAAAAATCAGTGAATATTGTAAATGCACAAACAGTAATTTCTCCGCATTGCAAGGTGCAATTCTGAAATTTTTTGCTTTTTCCTGCTCCTCTTAGCATGATAAAGAAGATTCAAAGAGAGTGAGATGCCAGCTCCTTTCATTCAGTCAGTAGCTTCAATCATTTCTGGACGTTTTTCAATGGCAAAAATCAATGAATATTGTAAATGCACAAACAGTAATTTCTCCGCATTGCAAGGTGCAATTCTGAAATTTTTTGCTTTTTCCTGCTCCTCTTTGCATGATAAAGAAGATTCAAAGAGAGTGAGATGCCAGCTCCTTTCATTCAGTCAGTAGCTTCAATCATTTCTGGTATATGAATAACATGATGTTTTTCAATGGCAAAAATCAATGAATATTGTAAATGCACAAACAGTAATTTCTCCGCATTGCAAGGTGCAATTCTGAAATTTTTGGCTTTTTCCTGCTCCTCTTAGCATGATAAAGAAGATTCAAAGAGAGTGAGATGCCAGCTCCTTTCATTCAGTCAGTAGCTTCAATCATTTCTGGATGTTTTTCAATGGCAAAAATCAATGAATATTGTAAATGCACAAACAGTAATTTCTCCGCATTGCAAGGTGCAATTCTGAAATTTCTTGCATTTTCCTGCTCCTCTTAGCATGATAAAGAAGATTCAAAGAGAGTGAGATGCCAGCTCCTTTCATTCAGTCAGTAGCTTCAATCATTTCTGGACGTTTTTCAATGGCAAAAATCAATGAATATTGTAAAAGCACAAACAGTAATTTCTCCGCATTGCAAGGTGCAATTCTGAAATTTTTTGCTTTTTCCTGCTCCTCTTAGCATGATAAAGAAGATTCAAAGAGAGTGCGATGCCAGCTCCTTTCATTCAGTCAGTAGCTTCAAACATTTCTGGTATATGAATAACATGATGTTTTTCAATGGCAAAAATCAATGAATATTGTAAATGCACAAACAGTAATTTCTCCGCATTGCAAGGTGCAATTCTGAAATTTTTTGCTTTTTCCTGCTCCTCTTAGCATGATAAAGAAGATTCAAAGAGAGTGAGATGCCAGCTCCTTTCATTCAGTCAGTAGCTTCAAACATTTCTGGTATATGAATAACATGATGTTTTTCAATGGCAAAAATCAATGAATATTGTAAATGCACAAACAGTAATTTCTCCGCATTGCAAGTTGCAATTCTGAAATTTTTTGCTTTTTCCTGCTCCTCTTAGCATGATAAAGAAGATTCAAAGAGAGTTAGATGCCAGCTCCTTTCATTCAGTCAGTAGCTTCAATCATTTCTGGATGTTTTTCAATGGCAAAAATCAATGAATATTGTAAATGCACAAACAGTAATTTCTCCGCATTGCAAGGTGCAATTCTGAAATTTCTTGCATTTTCCTGCTCCTCTTAGCATGATAAAGAAGATTCAAAGAGAGTGAGATGCCAGCTCCTTTCATTCAGTCAGTAGCTTCAATCATTTCTGGACGTTTTTCAATGGCAAAAATCAATGAATATTGTAAAAGCACAAACAGTAATTTCTCCGCATTGCAAGGTGCAATTCTGAAATTTTTTGCTTTTTCCTGCTCCTCTTAGCATGATAAAGAAGATTCAAAGAGAGTGCGATGCCAGCTCCTTTCATTCAGTCAGTAGCTTCAAACATTTCTGGTATATGAATAACATGATGTTTTTCAATGGCAAAAATCAATGAATATTGTAAATGCACAAACAGTAATTTCTCCGCATTGCAAGGTGCAATTCTGAAATTTTTTGCTTTTTCCTGCTCCTCTTAGCATGATAAAGAAGATTCAAAGAGAGTGAGATGCCAGCTCCTTTCATTCAGTCAGTAGCTTCAATCATTTCTGGTATATGAATAACATGATGTTTTTCAATGGCAAAAATCAATGAATATTGTAAATGCACAAACAGTAATTTCTCCGCATTGCAAGTTGCAATTCTGAAATTTTTTGCTTTTTCCTGCTCCTCTTAGCATGATAAAGAAGATTCAAAGAGAGTGAGATGCCAGCTCCTTTCATTCAGTCAGTAGCTTCAAACATTTCTGGTATATGAATAACATGATGTTTTTCAATGGCAAAAATCAATGAATATTGTAAAAGCACAAACAGTAATTTCTCCGCATTGCAAGGTGCAATTCTGAAATTTTTTGCTTTTTCCTGCTCCTCTTAGCATGATAAAGAAGATTCAAAGAGAGTGAGATGCCAGCTCCTTTCATTCAGTCAGTAGCTTCAATCATTTCTGGACGTTTTTCAATGGCAAAAATCAATGAATATTGTAAATGCACAAACAGTAATTTCTCCGCATTGCAAGGTGCAATTCTGAAATTTTTTGCTTTTTCCTGCTCCTCTTAGCATGATAAAGAAGATTCAAAGAGAGTGAGATGCCAGCTCCTTTCATTCAGTCAGTAGCTTCAATCATTTCTGGACGTTTTTCAATGGCAAAAATCAATGAATATTGTAAATGCACAAACAGTAATTTCTCCGCATTGCAAGGTGCAATTCTGAAATTTTTTGCTTTTTCCTGCTCCTCTTAGCATGATAAAGAAGATTCAAAGAGAGTGAGATGCCAGCTCCTTTCATTCAGTCAGTAGCTTCAATCATTTCTGGTATATGAATAACATGATGTTTTTCAATGGCAAAAATCAATGAATATTGTAAATGCACAAACAGTAATTTCTCCACATTGCAAGGTGCAATTCTGAAATTTTTTGCTTTTTCCTGCTCCTCTTAGCATGATAAAGAAGATTCAAAGAGAGTGAGATGCCAGCTCCTTTCATTCAGTCAGTAGCTTCAATCATTTCTGGACGTTTTTCAATGGCAAAAATCAATGAATATTGTAAATGCACAAACAGTAATTTCTCCGCATTGCAAGGTGCAATTCTGAAATTTTTTGCTTTTTCCTGCTCCTCTTAGCATGATAAAGAAGATTCAAAGAGAGCGAGATGCCAGCTCCTTTCATTCAGTCAGTAGCTTCAATCATTTCTGGTATATGAATAACATGATGTTTTTCAATGGCAAAAATCAATGAATATTGTAAATGCACAAACAGTAATTTCTCCGCATTGCAAGGTGCAATTCTGAAATTTTTTGCTTTTTCCTGCTCCTCTTAGCATGATAAAGAAGATTCAAAGAGAGTGAGATGCCAGCTCCTTTCATTCAGTCAGTAGCTTCAATCATTTCTGGACGTTTTTCAATGGCAAAAATCAATGAATATTGTAAATGCACAAACAGTAATTTCTCCGCATTGCAAGGTGCAATTCTGAAATTTTTTGCTTTTTCCTGCTCCTCTTAGCATGATAAAGAAGATTCAAAGAGAGTGAGATGCCAGCTCCTTTCATTCAGTCAGTAGCTTCAAACATTTCTGGTATATGAATAACATGATGTTTTTCAATGGCAAAAATCAATGAATATTGTAAATGCACAAACAGTAATTTCTCCGAATTGCAAGGTGCAATTCTGAAATTTTTTGCTTTTTCCTGCTCCTCTTAGCATGATAAAGAAGATTCAAAGAGAGTGAGATGCCAGCTCCTTTCATTCAGTCAGTAGCTTCAATCATTTCTGGACGTTTTTCAATGGCAAAAATCAATGAATATTGTAAATGCACAAACAGTAATTTCTCCGCATTGCAAGGTGCAATTCTGAAATTTTTTGCTTTTTCCTGCTCCTCTTAGCATGATAAAGAAGATTCAAAGAGAGTGAGATGCCAGCTCCTTTCATTCAGTCAGTAGCTTCAATCATTTCTGGACGTTTTTCAATGGCAAAAATCAATGAATATTGTAAATGCACAAACAGTAATTTCTCCGCATTGCAAGGTGCAATTCTGAAATTTTTTGCTTTTTCCTGCTCCTCTTAGCATGATAAAGAAGATTCAAAGAGAGTGAGATGCCAGCTCCTTTCATTCAGTCAGTAGCTTCAATCATTTCTGGTATATGAATAACATGATGTTTTTCAATGGCAAAAATCAATGAATATTGTAAATGCACAAACAGTAATTTCTCCGCATTGCAAGGTGCAATTCTGAAATTTTTTGCTTTTTCCTGCTCCTCTTAGCATGATAAAGAAGATTCAAAGAGAGTGAGATGCCAGCTCCTTTCATTCAGTCAGCAGCTTCAATCATTTCTGGACATTTTTCAATGGCAAAAATCAATGAATATTGTAAATGCACAAACAGTAATTTCTCCGCATTGCAAGGTGCAATTCTGAAATTTTTTGCTTTTTCCTGCTCCTCTTAGCATGATAAAGAAGATTCAAAGAGAGTGAGATGCCAGCTCCTTTCATTCAGTCAGTAGCTTCAAACATTTCTGGTATATGAATAACATGATGTTTTTCAATGGCAAAAATCAATGAATATTGTAAATGCACAAACAGTAATTTCTCCGCATTGCAAGGTGCAATTCTGAAATTTTTTGCTTTTTCCTGCTCCTCTTAGCATGATAAAGAAGATTCAAAGAGAGTGAGATGCCAGCTCCTTTCATTCAGTCAGTAGCTTCAATCATTTCTGGACGTTTTTCAATGGCAAAAATCAATGAATATTGTAAATGCACAAACAGTAATTTCTCCGCATTGCAAGGTGCAATTCTGAAATTTTTTGCTTTTTCCTGCTCCTCTTAGCATGATAAAGAAGATTCAAAGAGAGTGAGATGCCAGCTCCTTTCATTCAGTCAGTAGCTTCAATCATTTCTGGACGTTTTTCAATGGCAAAAATCAATGAATATTGTAAATGCACAAACAGTAATTTCTCCGCATTGCAAGGTGCAATTCTGAAATTTTTTGCTTTTTCCTGCTCCTCTTAGCATGATAAAGAAGATTCAAAGAGAGTGAGATGCCAGCTCCTTTCATTCAGTCAGTAGCTTCAATCATTTCTGGTATATGAATAACATGATGTTTTTCAATGGCAAAAATCAATGAATATTGTAAATGCACAAACAGTAATTTCTCCGCATTGCAAGGTGCAATTCTGAAATTTTTTGCTTTTTCCTGCTCCTCTTAGCATGATAAAGAAGATTCAAAGAGAGTGAGATGCCAGCTCCTTTCATTCAGTCAGCAGCTTCAATCATTTCTGGACATTTTTCAATGGCAAAAATCAATGAATATTGTAAATGCACAAACAGTAATTTCTCCGCATTGCAAGGTGCAATTCTGAAATGTTTTGCTTTTTCCTGCTCCTCTTAGCATGATAAAGAAGATTCAAAGAGAGTGAGATGCCAGCTCCTTTCATTCAGTCAGTAGCTTCAAACATTTCTGGTATATGAATAACATGATGTGTTTCAATGGCAAAAATCAAAGAATATTGTAAAAGCACAAACAGTAATTTCTCCGCATTGCAAGGTGCAATTCTGAAATTTTTTGCTTTTTCCTGCTCCTCTTAGCATGATAAAGAAGATTCAAAGAGAGTGAGATGCCAGCTCCTTTCATTCAGTCAGTAGCTTCAATCATTTCTGGACGTTTTTCAATGGCAAAAATCAATGAATATTGTAAATGCACAAACAGTAATTTCTCCGCATTGCAAGGTGCCATTCTGAAATTTTTTGCTTTTTCCTGCTCCTCTTAGCATGATAAAGAAGATTCAAAGAGAGTGAGATTCCAGCTCCTTTCATTCAGTCAGTAGCTTCAATCATTACTGGTATATGAATAACATGATGTTTTTCAATGGCAAAAATCAATGAATATTGTAAATGCACAAACAGTAATTTCTCCGCATTGCAAGTTGCAATTCTGAAATTTTTTGCTTTTTCCTGCTCCTCTTAGCATGATAAAGAAGATTCAAAGAGAGTGAGATGCCAGCTCCTTTCATTCAGTCAGTAGCTTCAATTATTTCTGGACGTTTTTCAATGGCAAAAATCAATGAATATTGTAAATGCACAAACAGTAATTTCTCCGCATTGCAAGGTGCAATTCTGAAATTTTTTGCTTTTTCCTGCTCCTCTTAGCATGATAAAGAAGATTCAAAGAGAGTGAGATGCCAGCTCCTTTCATTCAGTCAGTTGCTTCAATCATTTCTGGACGTTTTTCAATGGCAAAAATCAGTGAATATTGTAAATGCACAAACAGTAATTTCTCCGCATTGCAAGGTGCAATTCTGAAATTTTTTGCTTTTTCCTGCTCCTCTTAGCATGATAAAGAAGATTCAAAGAGAGTGAGATGCCAGCTCCTTTCATTCAGTCAGTAGCTTCAATCATTTCTGGACGTTTTTCAATGGCAAAAATCAATGAATATTGTAAATGCACAAACAGTAATTTCTCCGCATTGCAAGGTGCAATTCTGAAATTTTTTGCTTTTTCCTGCTCCTCTTTGCATGATAAAGAAGATTCAAAGAGAGTGAGATGCCAGCTCCTTTCATTCAGTCAGTAGCTTCAATCATTTCTGGTATATGAATAACATGATGTTTTTCAATGGCAAAAATCAATGAATATTGTAAATGCACAAACAGTAATTTCTCCGCATTGCAAGGTGCAATTCTGAAATTTTTGGCTTTTTCCTGCTCCTCTTAGCATGATAAAGAAGATTCAAAGAGAGTGAGATGCCAGCTCCTTTCATTCAGTCAGTAGCTTCAATCATTTCTGGATGTTTTTCAATGGCAAAAATCAATGAATATTGTAAATGCACAAACAGTAATTTCTCCGCATTGCAAGGTGCAATTCTGAAATTTCTTGCATTTTCCTGCTCCTCTTAGCATGATAAAGAAGATTCAAAGAGAGTGAGATGCCAGCTCCTTTCATTCAGTCAGTAGCTTCAATCATTTCTGGACGTTTTTCAATGGCAAAAATCAATGAATATTGTAAAAGCACAAACAGTAATTTCTCCGCATTGCAAGGTGCAATTCTGAAATTTTTTGCTTTTTCCTGCTCCTCTTAGCATGATAAAGAAGATTCAAAGAGAGTGCGATGCCAGCTCCTTTCATTCAGTCAGTAGCTTCAAACATTTCTGGTATATGAATAACATGATGTTTTTCAATGGCAAAAATCAATGAATATTGTAAATGCACAAACAGTAATTTCTCCGCATTGCAAGGTGCAATTCTGAAATTTTTTGCTTTTTCCTGCTCCTCTTAGTATGATAAAGAAGATTCAAAGAGAGTGAGATGCCAGCTCCTTTCATTCAGTCAGTAGCTTCAATCATTTCTGGTATATGAATAACATGATGTTTTTCAATGGCAAAAATCAATGAATATTGTAAATGCACAAACAGTAATTTCTCCGCATTGCAAGTTGCAATTCTGAAATTTTTTGCTTTTTCCTGCTCCTCTTAGCATGATAAAGAAGATTCAAAGAGAGTGAGATGCCAGCTCCTTTCATTCAGTCAGTAGCTTCAATCATTTCTGGACGTTTTTCAATGGCAAAAATCAATGAATATTGTAAATGCACAAACAGTAATTTCTCCGCATTGCAAGGTGCAATTCTGAAATTTTTTGCTTTTTCCTGCTCCTCTTAGCATGATAAAGAAGATTCAAAGAGAGTGAGATGCCAGCTCCTTTCATTCAGTCAGTAGCTTCAATCATTTCTGGACGTTTTTCAATGGCAAAAATCAATGAATATTGTAAATGCACAAACAGTAATTTCTCCGCATTGCAAGGTGCAATTCTGAAATTTTTTGCTTTTTCCTGCTCCTCTTAGCATGATAAAGAAGATTCAAAGAGAGTGAGATGCCAGCTCCTTTCATTCAGTCAGTAGCTTCAAACATTTCTGGTATATGAATAACATGATGTTTTTCAATGGCAAAAATCAATGAATATTGTAAAAGCACAAACAGTAATTTCTCCGCATTGCAAGGTGCAATTCTGAAATTTTTTGCTTTTTCCTGCTCCTCTTAGCATGATAAAGAAGATTCAAAGAGAGTGAGATGCCAGCTCCTTTCATTCAGTCAGTAGCTTCAATCATTTCTGGACGTTTTTCAATGGCAAAAATCAATGAATATTGTAAATGCACAAACAGTAATTTCTCCGCATTGCAAGGTGCAATTCTGAAATTTTTTGCTTTTTCCTGCTCCTCTTAGCATGATAAAGAAGATTCAAAGAGAGTGAGATGCCAGCTCCTTTCATTCAGTCAGTAGCTTCAATCATTTCTGGTATATGAATAACATGATGTTTTTCAATGGCAAAAATCAATGAATATTGTAAATGCACAAACAGTAATTTCTCCACATTGCAAGGTGCAATTCTGAAATTTTTTGCTTTTTCCTGCTCCTCTTAGCATGATAAAGAAGATTCAAAGAGAGTGAGATGCCAGCTCCTTTCATTCAGTCAGTAGCTTCAATCATTTCTGGACGTTTTTCAATGGCAAAAATCAATGAATATTGTAAATGCACAAACAGTAATTTCTCCGCATTGCAAGGTGCAATTCTGAAATTTTTTGCTTTTTCCTGCTCCTCTTAGCATGATAAAGAAGATTCAAAGAGAGCGAGATGCCAGCTCCTTTCATTCAGTCAGTAGCTTCAATCATTTCTGGTATATGAATAACATGATGTTTTTCAATGGCAAAAATCAATGAATATTGTAAATGCACAAACAGTAATTTCTCCGCATTGCAAGGTGCAATTCTGAAATTTTTTGCTTTTTCCTGCTCCTCTTAGCATGATAAAGAAGATTCAAAGAGAGTGAGATGCCAGCTCCTTTCATTCAGTCAGTAGCTTCAATCATTTCTGGACGTTTTTCAATGGCAAAAATCAATGAATATTGTAAATGCACAAACAGTAATTTCTCCGCATTGCAAGGTGCAATTCTGAAATTTTTTGCTTTTTCCTGCTCCTCTTAGCATGATAAAGAAGATTCAAAGAGAGTGAGATGCCAGCTCCTTTCATTCAGTCAGTAGCTTCAAACATTTCTGGTATATGAATAACATGATGTTTTTCAATGGCAAAAATCAATGAATATTGTAAATGCACAAACAGTAATTTCTCCGCATTGCAAGGTGCAATTCTGAAATTTTTTGCTTTTTCCTGCTCCTCTTAGCATGATAAAGAAGATTCAAAGAGAGTGAGATGCCAGCTCCTTTCATTCAGTCAGTAGCTTCAATCATTTCTGGACGTTTTTCAATGGCAAAAATCAATGAATATTGTAAATGCACAAACAGTAATTTCTCCGCATTGCAAGGTGCAATTCTGAAATTTTTTGCTTTTTCCTGCTCCTCTTAGCATGATAAAGAAGATTCAAAGAGAGTGAGATGCCAGCTCCTTTCATTCAGTCAGTAGCTTCAATCATTTCTGGACGTTTTTCAATGGCAAAAATCAATGAATATTGTAAATGCACAAACAGTAATTTCTCCGCATTGCAAGGTGCAATTCTGAAATTTTTTGCTTTTTCCTGCTCCTCTTAGCATGATAAAGAAGATTCAAAGAGAGTGAGATGCCAGCTCCTTTCATTCAGTCAGTAGCTTCAATCATTTCTGGTATATGAATAACATGATGTTTTTCAATGGCAAAAATCAATGAATATTGTAAATGCACAAACAGTAATTTCTCCGCATTGCAAGGTGCAATTCTGAAATTTTTTGCTTTTTCCTGCTCCTCTTAGCATGATAAAGAAGATTCAAAGAGAGTGAGATGCCAGCTCCTTTCATTCAGTCAGCAGCTTCAATCATTTCTGGACATTTTTCAATGGCAAAAATCAATGAATATTGTAAATGCACAAACAGTAATTTCTCCGCATTGCAAGGTGCAATTCTGAAATTTTTTGCTTTTTCCTGCTCCTCTTAGCATGATAAAGAAGATTCAAAGAGAGTGAGATGCCAGCTCCTTTCATTCAGTCAGTAGCTTCAAACATTTCTGGTATATGAATAACATGATGTTTTTCAATGGCAAAAATCAATGAATATTGTAAAAGCACGAACAGTAATTTCTCCGCATTGCAAGGTGCAATTCTGTAATTTTTTCTTTTTCCTGCTCCTCTTAGCATGATAAAGAAGATTCAAAGAGAGTGAGATGCCAGCTCCTTTCATTCAGTCAGTAGCTTCAATCATTTCTGGTATATGAATAACATGATGTTTTTCAATGGCAAAAATCAATGAATATTGTAAATGCACAAACAGTAATTTCTCCGCATTGCAAGTTGCAATTCTGAAATTTTTTGCTTTTTCCTGCTCCTCTTAGCATGATAAAGAAGATTCAAAGAGAGTGAGATGCCAGCTCCTTTCATTCAGTCAGTAGCTTCAATTATTTCTGGACGTTTTTCAATGGCAAAAATCAATGAATATTGTAAATGCACAAACAGTAATTTCTCCGCATTGCAAGGTGCAATTCTGAAATTTTTTGCTTTTTCCTGCTCCTCTTAGCATGATAAAGAAGATTCAAAGAGAGTGAGATGCCAGCTCCTTTCATTCAGTCAGTTGCTTCAATCATTTCTGGACGTTTTTCAATGGCAAAAATCAGTGAATATTGTAAATGCACAAACAGTAATTTCTCCGCATTGCAAGGTGCAATTCTGAAATTTTTTGCTTTTTCCTGCTCCTCTTAGCATGATAAAGAAGATTCAAAGAGAGTGAGATGCCAGCTCCTTTCATTCAGTCAGTAGCTTCAATCATTTCTGGACGTTTTTCAATGGCAAAAATCAATGAATATTGTAAATGCACAAACAGTAATTTCTCCGCATTGCAAGGTGCAATTCTGAAATTTTTTGCTTTTTCCTGCTCCTCTTAGCATGATAAAGAAGATTCAAAGAGAGTGAGATGCCAGCTCCTTTCATTCAGTCAGTAGCTTCAATCATTTCTGGATGTTTTTCAATGGCAAAAATCAATGAATATTGTAAATGCACAAACAGTAATTTCTCCGCATTGCAAGGTGCAATTCTGAAATTTCTTGCATTTTCCTGCTCCTCTTAGCATGATAAAGAAGATTCAAAGAGAGTGAGATGCCAGCTCCTTTCATTCAGTCAGTAGCTTCAATCATTTCTGGACGTTTTTCAATGGCAAAAATCAATGAATATTGTAAATGCACAAACAGTAATTTCTCCGCATTGCAAGGTGCAATTCTGAAATTTTTTGCTTTTTCCTGCTCCTCTTAGCATGATAAAGAAGATTCAAAGAGAGTGAGATGCCAGCTCCTTTCATTCAGTCAGTAGCATCAAACATTTCTGGTATATGAATAACATGATGTTTTTCAATGGCAAAAATCAATGAATATTGTAAATGCACAAACAGTAATTTCTCCGCATTGCAAGGTGCAATTCTGAAATTTTTTGCTTTTTCCTGCTCCTCTTAGCATGATAAAGAAGATTCAAAGAGAGTGAGATGCCAGCTCCTTTCATTCAGTCAGTAGCTTCAATCATTTCTGGACGTTTTTCAATGGCAAAAATCAATGAATATTGTAAATGCACAAACAGTAATTTCTCCGCATTGCAAGGTGCAATTCTGAAATTTTTTGCTTTTTCCTGCTCCTCTTAGCATGATAAAGAAGATTCAAAGAGAGTGAGATGCCAGCTTCTTTCATTCAGTCAGTAGCTTCAAACATTTCTGGGATATGAATAACATGATGTTTTTCAATGGCAAAAATTAATGAATATTGTAAATGCACAAACAGTAATTTCTCCGCATTGCAAGGTGCAATTCTGAAATTTTTTGCTTTTTCCTGCTCCTCTTAGCATGATAAAGAAGATTCAAAGAGAGTGAGATGCCAGCTCCTTTCATTCAGTCAGTAGCTTCAATCATTTCTGGACGTTTTTCAATGGCAAAAATCAATGAATATTGTAAATGCACAAACAGTAATTTCTCCGCATTGCAAGGTGCAATTCTGAAATTTTTTGCTTTTTCCTGCTCCTCTTAGCATGATAAAGAAGATTCAAAGAGAGTGAGATGCCAGCTCCTTTCATTCAGTCAGTAGCTTCAATCATTTCTGGTATATGAATAACAAGATGTTTTTCAATGGCAAAAATCAATGAATATTGTAAATGCACAAACAGTAATGTCTCCGCATTGCAAGTTGCAATTCTGAAATTTTTTGCTTTTTCCTGCTCCTCTTAGCATGATAAAGAAGATTCAAAGAGAGTGAGATTCCAGCTCCTTTCATTCAGTCAGTAGCTTCAATCATTTCTGGACGTTTTTCAATGGCAAAAATCAATGAATATTGTAAATGCACAAACAGTAATTTCTCCGCATTGCAAGGTGCAATTCTGAAATTTTTTGCTTTTTCCTGCTCCTCTTAGCATGATAAAGAAGATTCAAAGAGAGTGAGATGCCAGCTCCTTTCATTCAGTCAGTAGCTTCAATCATTTCTGGACGTTTTTCAATGGCAAAAATCAATGAATATTGTAAATGCACAAACAGTAATTTCTCCGCATTGCAAGATGCAATTCTGAAATTTTTTGCTTTTTCCTGCTCCTCTTAGCATGATAAAAAAGATTCAAAGAGAGTGAGATGCCAGCTCCTTTCATTCAGTCAGTAGCTTCAATCATTTCTGGACGTTTTTCAATGGCAAAAATCAATGAATATTGTAAATGCACAAACAGTAATTTCTCCGCATTGCAAGGTGCAATTCTGAAATTTTTTGCTTTTTCCTGCTCCTCTTAGCATGATAAAGAAGATTCAAAGAGAGTGAGATGCCAGCTCCTTTCATTCAGTCAGTAGCTTCAATCATTTCTGGTATATGAATAACATGATGTTTTTCAATGGCAAAAATCAATGAATATTGTAAATGCACAAACAGTAATTTCTCCGCATTGCAAGGTGCAATTCTGAAATTTTTTGCTTTTTCCTGCTCCTCTTAGCATGATAAAGAAGATTCAAAGAGAGTGAGATGCCAGCTCCTTTCATTCAGTCAGTAGCTTCAATCATTTCTGGACGTTTTTCAATGGCAAAAATCAATGAATATTGTAAATGCACAAACAGTAATTTCTCCGCATTGCAAGGTGCAATTCTGAAATTTTTTGCTTTTTCCTGCTCCTCTTAGCATGATAAAGAAGATTCAAAGAGAGTGAGATGCCAGCTCCTTTCATTCAGTCAGTAGCTTCAGTCATTTCTGGACGTTTTTCAATGGCAAAAATCAATGAATATTGTAAATGCACAAACAGTAATTTCTCCGCATTGCAAGGTGCAATTCTGAAATTTTTTGCTTTTTCCTGCTCCTCTTAGCATGATAAAGAAGATTCAAAGAGAGTGAGATGCCAGCTCCTTTCATTCAGTCAGTAGCTTCAATCATTTCTGGTATATGAATAACATGATGTTTTTCAATGGCAAAAATCAATGAATATTGTAAATGCACAAACAGTAATTTCTCCGCATTGCAAGGTGCAATTCTGAAATTTTTTGCTTTTTCCTGCTCCTCTTAGCATGATAAAGAAGATTCAAAGAGAGTGAGATGCCAGCTCCTTTCATTCAGTCAGTAGCTTCAATCATTTCTGGACGTTTTTCAATGGCAAAAATCAATGAATATTGTAAATGCACAAACAGTAATTTCTCCGCATTGCAAGGTGCAATTCTGAAATTTTTTGCTTTTTCCTGCTCCTCTTAGCATGATAAAGAAGATTCAAAGAGAGTGAGATGCCAGCTCCTTTCATTCAGTCAGTAGCTTCAGTCATTTCTGGACGTTTTTCAATGGCAAAAATCAATGAATATTGTAAATGCACAAACAGTAATTTCTCCGCATTGCAAGGTGCAATTCTGAAATTTTTTGCTTTTTCCTGCTCCTCTTAGCATGATAAAGAAGATTCAAAGAGAGTGAGATGCCAGCTCCTTTCATTCAGTCAGTAGCTTCAATCATTTCTGGTATAAACATTTCTGGACGTTTTTCAATGGCAAAAATCAATGAATATTGTAAATGCACAAACAGTAATATCTCCACATTGCAAGGTGCAATTCTGAAATTTTTTGCTTTTTCCTGCTAATCCTAGCATGATAAAGAATATTCAAATAGAGTGAGATGCCAGCTCCTTTCATTCAGTCAGTAGCTTCAAACATTTCTGGACGTTTTTCAATGGCAAAATTCAATGAATATTGTAAATGCACAAACAGTAATATCTCCACATTGCCAGGTGCAATTCTGAAATTTTTTGCTTTTTCCTGCTAATCCTAGCATGATAAAGAAGATTCAAAGAGAGTGAGATGCCAGCTCCTTTCATTCAGTCAGTAGCTTCAATCATTTCTGGACGTTTTTCAATGGCAAAAATCAATGAATATTGTAAATGCACAAACAGTAATTTCTCCGCATTGCAAGGTGCAATTCTGAAATTTTTTGCTTTTTCCTGCTCCTCTTAGCATGATAAAGAAGATTCAAAGAGAGTGAGATGCCAGCTCCTTTCATTCAGTCAGTAGCTTCAGTCATTTCTGGACGTTTTTCAATGGCAAAAATCAATGAATATTGTAAATGCACAAACAGTAATTTCTCCGCATTGCAAGTTGCAATTCTGAAATTTTTTGCTTTTTCCTGCTCCTCTTAGCATGATAAAGAAGATTCAAAGAGAGTGAGATGCCAGCTCCTTTCATTCAGTCAGTAGCTTCAATCATTTCTGGTATATGAATAACATGATGTTTTTCAATGGCAAAAATCAATGAATATTGTAAATGCACAAACAGTAATTTCTCCGCATTGCAAGGTGCAATTCTGAAATTTTTTGCTTTTTCCTGCTCCTCTTAGCATGATAAAGAAGATTCAAAGAGAGTGAGATGCCAGCTCCTTTCATTCAGTCAGTAGCTTCAATCATTTCTGGTATATGAATAACATGATGTTTTTCAATGGCAAAAATCAATGAATATTGTAAATGCACAAACAGTAATTTCTCCGCATTGCAAGTTGCAATTCTGAAATTTTTTGCTTTTTCCTGCTCCTCTTAGCATGATAAAGAAGATTCAAAGAGAGTGAGATGCCAGCTCCTTTCATTCAGTCAGTAGCTTCAATCATTTCTGGACGTTTTTCAATGGCAAAAATCAATGAATATTGTAAATGCACAAACAGTAATTTCTCCGCATTGCAAGGTGCAATTCTGAAATTTTTTGCTTTTTCCTGCTCCTCTTAGCATGATAAAGAAGATTCAAAGAGAGTGAGATGCCAGCTCCTTTCATTCAGTCAGTAGCTTCAATCATTTCTGGACGTTTTTCAATGGCAAAAATCAATGAATATTGTAAATGCACAAACAGTAATTTCTCCGCATTGCAAGGTGCAATTCTGAAATTTTTTGCTTTTTCCTGCTCCTCTTAGCATGATAAAGAAGATTCAAAGAGAGTGAGATGCCAGCTCCTTTCATTCAGTCAGTAGCTTCAAACATTTCTGGTATATGAATAACATGATGTTTTTCAATGGCAAAAATCAATGAATATTGTAAAAGCACAAACAGTAATTTCTCCGCATTGCAAGGTGCAATTCTGAAATTTTTTGCTTTTTCCTGCTCCTCTTAGCATGATAAAGAAGATTCAAAGAGAGTGAGATGCCAGCTCCTTTCATTCAGTCAGTAGCTTCAAACATTTCTGGTATATGAAAAACATGTTTTTCAATGGCAAAAATCAATGAATATTGTAAATGCACAAACAGTAATATCTCCACATTGCAAGGTGCAATTCTGAAATTTTTTGCTTTTTCCTGCTAATCCTAGCATGATAAAGAAGATTCAAAGAGAGTGAGATGCCAGCTCCTTTCATTCAGTCAGTAGCTTCAAACATTTCTGGACGTTTTTCAATGGCAAAAATCAATGAATATTGTAAATGCACAAACAGTAATATCTCCACATTGCAAGGTGCAATTCTGAAATTTTTTGCTTTTTCCTGCTAATCCTAGCATGATAAAGAAGATTCAAAGAGAGTGAGATGCCAGCTCCTTTCATTCAGTCAGTAGCTTCAAACATTTCTGGACGTTTTTCAATGGCAAAAATCAATGAATATTGTAAATGCACAAACAGTAATATCTCCACATTGCAAGGTGCAATTCTGAAATTTTTTGCTTTTTCCTGTTAATCCTAGCATGATAAAGAAGATTCAAAGAGAGTGAGATGCCAGCTCCTTTCATTCAGTCAGTAGCTTCAAACATTTCTGGTATATGAAAAACATGTTTTTCAATGGCAAAAATCAATGAATATTGTAAATGCACAAACAGTAATATCTCCACATTGCAAGGTGCAATTCTGAAATTTTTTGTTTTTTCCTGTTAATCCTAGCATGATAAAGAAGATTCAAAGAGAGTGAGATGCCAGCTCCTTTCATTCAGTCAGTAGCTTCAAACATTTCTGGTATATGAAAAACATGTTTTTCAATGGCAAAAATCAATGAATATTGTAAATGCACAAACAGTAATATCTCCACATTGCAAGGTGCAATTCTGAAATTTTTTGCTTTTTCCTGCTAATCCTAGCATGATAAAGAAGATTCAAAGAGAGTGAGATGCCAGCTCCTTTCATTCAGTCAGTAGCTTCAAACATTTCTGGTATATGAAAAACATGTTTTTCAATGGCAAAAATCAATGAATATTGTAAATGCACAAACAGTAATATCTCCACATTGCAAGGTGCAATTCTGAAATTTTTTGCTTTTTCCTGCTAATCCTAGCATGATAAAGAAGATTCAAAGAGAGTGAGATGCCAGCTCCTTTCATTCAGTCAGTAGCTTCAAACATTTCTGGTATATGAAAAACATGTTTTTCAATGGCAAAAATCAATGAATATTGTAAATGCACAAACAGTAATATCTCCACATTGCAAGGTGCAATTCTGAAATTTTTAGCTTTTTCCTGTTAATCCTAGCATGATAAAGAAGATTCAAAGAGAGTGAGATGCCAGCTCCTTTCATTCAGTCAGTAGCTTCAAACATTTCTGGACGTTTTTCAATGGCAAAAATCAATGAATATTGTAAATGCACAAACAGTAATATCTCCACATTGCAAGGTGCAATTCTGAAATTTTTTGCTTTTTCCTGTTAATCCTAGCATGATAAAGAAGATTCAAAGAGAGTGAGATACCAGCTCCTTTCATTCAGTCAGTAGCTTCAAACATTTCTGGTTTATGAAAAACATGTTTTTCAATGGCAAAAATCAATGAATATTGTAAATGCACAAACAGTAATATCTCCACATTGCAAGGTGCAATTCTGAAATTTTTTGCTTTTTCCTGCTAATCCTAGCATGATAAAGAAGATTCAAAGAGAGTGAGATGCCAGCTAATTTCATTCAGTCAGTAGCTTCAAACATTTCTGGACGTTTTTCAATGGCAAAAATCAATGAATATTGTAAATGCACAAACAGTAATATCTCCACATTGCAAGGTGCAATTCTGAAATTTTTTGCTTTTTCCTGCTAATCCTAGCATGATAAAGAAGATTCAAAGAGAGTGAGATGCCAGCTCCTTTCATTCAGTCAGTAGCTTCAAACATTTCTTGTATATGAAAAACATGTTTTTCAATGGCAAAAATCAATGAATATTGTAAATGCATAAACAGTAATATCTCCACATTGCAAGGTGCAATTCTGAAATTTTTTGCTTTTTCCTGCTAATCCTAGCATGATAAAGAAGATTCAAAGAGAGTGAGATACCAGCTCCTTTCATTCAGTCAGTAGCTTCAAACATTTCTGGACGTTTTTCAATGGCAAAAATCAATGAATATTGTAAATGCACAAACAGTAATATCTCCACATTGCAAGGCGCAATTCTGAAATTTTTTGCTTTTTCCTGTTAATCCTAGCATGATAAAGAAGATTCAAAGAGAGTGAGATGCCAGCTCCTTTCATTCAAGTCAGTAGCTTCAAACATTTCTGGTATATGAAAAACATGTTTTTCAATGGCAAAAATCAATGAATATTGTAAATGCACAAACAGTAATATCTCCACATTGCAAGGTGCAATTCTGAAATTTTTTGCTTTTTCCTGCTTATCCTAGCATGATAAAGAAGATTCAAAGAGAGTGAGATGCCAGCTCCTTTCATTCAGTCAGTAGCTTCAAACATTTCTGGTATATGAAAAACATGTTTTTCAATGGCAAAAATCAATGAATATTGTAAATGCACAAACAGTAATATCTCCACATTGCAGGGTGCAATTCTGAAATTTTTTTGCTTTTTCCTGCTAATCCTAGCATGATAAAGAAGATTCAAAGAGAGTGAGATGCCAGCTCCTTTCATTCAGTCAGTAGCTTCAAACATTTCTGGACGTTTTTCAATGGCAAAATCAATGAATATTGTAAATGCACAAACAGTAATATCTCCACATTGCAAGGTGCAATTCTGAAATTTTTTGCTTTTTCCTGTTAATCCTAGCATGATAAAGAAGATTCAAAGACAGTGAGATGCCAGCTCCTTTCATTCAGTCAGTAGCTTCAAACATTTCTGGTATATGAAAAACATGTTTTTCAATGGCAAAAATCAATGAATATTGTAAATGCACAAACAGTAATATCGCCACATTGCAAGGTGCAATTCTGAAATTTTTTGCTTTTTCCTGCTAATCCTAGCATGATAAAGAAGATTCAAAGAGAGTGAGATGCCAGCTCCTTTCATTCCGTCAGTAGCTTCAAACATTTCTGGTATATGAAAAACATGTTTTTCAATGGCAAAAATCAATGAATATTGTAAATGCACAAACAGTAATATCTCCACATTGCAAGGTGCAATTCTGAAATTTTTTGCTTTTTCCTGCTTATCCTAGCATGATAAAGAAGATTCAAAGAGAGTGAGATGCCAGCTCCTTTCATTCAGTCAGTAGCTTCAAACATTTCTGGACGTTTTTCAATGGCAAAATCAATGAATATTGTAAATGCACAAACAGTAATATCTCCACATTGCAGGGTGCAATTCTGAAATTTTTTGCTTTTTCCTGTTAATCCTAGCATGATAAAGAAGATTCAAAGACAGTGAGATGCCAGCTCCTTTCATTCAGTCAGTAGCTTCAAACATTTCTGGTATATGAAAAACATGTTTTTCAATGGCAAAAATCAATGAATATTGTAAATGCACAAACAGTAATATCTCCACATTGCAAGGTGCAATTCTGAAATTTTTTGCTTTTTCCTGCTAATCCTAGCATGATAAAGAAGATTCAAAGAGAGTGAGATGCCAGCTCCTTTCATTCCGTCAGTAGCTTCAAGCATTTCTGGTATATGAAAAACATGTTTTTCAATGGCAAAAATCAATGAATATTGTAAATGCACAAACAGTAATATCTCCACATTGCAAGGTGCAATTCTGAAATTTTTTGCTTTTTCCTGCTAATCCTAGCATGATAAAGAAGATTCAAAGAGAGTGAGATGCCAGCTCCTTTCATTCAGTCAGTAGCTTCAAACATTTCTGGACGTTTTTCAATGGCAAAATCAATGAATATTGTAAATGCACAAACAGTAATATCTCCACATTGCAAGGTGCAATTCTGAAATTTTTTGCTTTTTCCTGCTAATCCTAGCATGATAAAGAAGATTCAAAGAGAGTGAGATGCCAGCTCCTTTCATTCAGTCAGTAGCTTCAAACATTTCTTGTATATGAAAAACATGTTTTTCAATGGCAAAAATCAATGAATATTGTAAATGCACAAACAGTAATATCTCCACATTGCAAGGTGCAATTCTGAAATTTTTTGCTTTTTCCTGCTAATCCTAGCATGATAAAGAAGATTCAAAGAGAGTGAGATACCAGCTCCTTTCAATCAGTCAGTAGCTTCAAACATTTCTGGACGTTTTTCAATGGCAAAAATCAATGAATATTGTAAATGCACAAACAGTAATATCTCCACATTGCAAGGTGCAATTCTGAAATTTTTTGCTTTTTCCTGTTAATCCTAGCATGATAAAGAAGATTCAAAGAGAGTGAGATGCCAGCTCCTTTCATTCAAGTCAGTAGCTTCAAACATTTCTGGTATATGAAAAACATGTTTTTCAATGGCAAAAATCAATGAATATTGTAAATGCACAAACAGTAATATCTCCACATTGCAAGGTGCAATTCTGAAATTTTTTGCTTTTTCCTGCTTATCCTAGCATGATAAAGAAGATTCAAAGAGAGTGAGATGCCAGCTCCTTTCATTCAGTCAGTAGCTTCAAACATTTCTGGTATATGAAAAACATGTTTTTCAATGGCAAAAATCAATGAATATTGTAAATGCACAAACAGTAATATCTCCACATTGCAAGGTGCAATTCTGAAATTTTTTGCTTTTTCCTGCTAATCCTAGCATGATAAAGAAGATTCAAAGAGAGTGAGATGCCAGCTCCTTTCATTCCGTCAGTAGCTTCAAACATTTCTGGTATATGAAAAACATGTTTTTCAATGGCAAAAATCAATGAATATTGTAAATGCACAAACAGTAATATCTCCACATTGCAAGGTGCAATTCTGAAATTTTTTGCTTTTTCCTGCTAATCCTAGCATGATAAAGAAGATTCAAAGAGAGTGAGATGCCAGCTCCTTTCATTCAGTCAGTAGCTTCAAACATTTCTGGACGTTTTTCAATGGCAAAAATCAATGAATATTGTAAATGCACAAACAGTAATATCTCCACATTGCAAGGTGCAATTCTGAAATTTTTTGCTTTTTCCTGCTAATCCTAGCATGATAAAGAAGATTCAAAGAGAGTGAGATGCCAGCTCCTTTCATTCAGTCAGTAGCTTCAAACATTTCTTGTATATGAAAAACATGTTTTTCAATGGCAAAAATCAATGAATATTGTAAATGCACAAACAGCAATATCTCCACATTGCAAGGTGCAATTCTGAAATTTTTTGCTTTTTCCTGCTAATCCTAGCATGATAAAGAAGATTCAAAGAGAGTGAGATGCCAGCTCCTTTCATTCAGTCAGTAGCTTCAAACATTTCTGGACGTTTTTCAATGGCAAAAATCAATGAATATTGTAAATGCACAAACAGTAATATCTCCACATTGCAAGGTGCAATTCTGAAATTTTTTGCTTTTTCCTGTTAATCCTAGCATGATAAAGAAGATTCAAAGAGAGTGAGATGCCAGCTCCTTTCATTCAGTCAGTAGCTTCAAACATTTCTGGTATATGAAAAACATGTTTTTCAATGGCAAAAATCAATGAATATTGTAAATGCACAAACAGTAATATCTCCACATTGCAAGGTGCAATTCTGAAATTTTTTGCTTTTTCCTGCTAATCCTAGCATGATAAAGAAGATTCAAAGAGAGTGAGATGCCAGCTCCTTTCATTCAGTCAGTAGCTTCAAACATTTCTGGTATATGAAAAACATGTTTTTCAATGGCAAAAATCAATGAATATTGTAAATGCACAAACAGTAATATCTCCACATTGCAAGGTGCAATTCTGAAATTTTTTGCTTTTTCCTGCTAATCCAAGCATGATAAAGAAGATTCAAAGAGAGTGAGATGCCAGCTCCTTTCATTCAGTCAGTAGCTTCAAACATTTCTGGTATATGAATAACATGATGTTTTTCAATGGCAAAAATCAATGAATATTGTAAATGCACAAACAGTAATTTCTCCGCATTGCAAGGTGCAATTCTGAAATTTTTTGCTTTTTCCTGCTCCTCTTAGCATGATAAAGAAGATTCAAAGAGAGTGAGATGCCAGCTCCTTTCATTCAGTCAGTAGCTTCAAACATTTCTGGTATATGAATAACATGATGTTTTTCAATGGCAAAAATCAATGAATATTGTAAATGCACAAACAGTAATTTCTCCGCATTGCAATGTGCAATTCTGAAATTTTTTGCTTTTTCCTGCTCCTCTTAGCATGATAAAGACAATTCAAAGAGAGTGAGATGCCAGCTCCTTTCATTCAGTCAGTAGCTTCAATCATTTCTGGACGTTTTTCAATGGCAAAAATCAATGAATATTGTAAATGCACAAACAGTAATTTCTCCGCATTGCAAGGTGCAATTCTGAAATTTTTTGCTTTTTCCTGCTCCTCTTAGCATGATAAAGAAAATTCAGTGAGATGCCAGCTGCTTTCATTCAGTCAGTAGCTTCAATCATTTCTGGACGTTTTTCAATGGCAAAAATCAATGAATATTGTAAATGCACAAACAGTAATATCTCCACATTGCAAGGTGCAATTCTGAAATTTTTTGCTTTTTCCTGTTAATCCTAGCATGATAAAGAAGATTCAAAGAGAGTGAGATGCCAGCTCCTTTCATTCAGTCAGTAGCTTCAAACATTTCTGGTATATGAAAAACATGTTTTTCAATGGCAAAAATCAATGAATATTGTAAATGCACAAACAGTAATATCTCCACATTGCAAGGTGCAATTCTGAAATTTTTTGCTTTTTCCTGCTAATCCAAGCATGATAAAGAAGATTCAAAGAGAGTGAGATGCCAGCTCCTTTCATTCAGTCAGCAGCTTCAAACATTTCTGGTATATGAATAACATGATGTTTTTCAATGGCAAAAATCAATGAATATTGTAAATGCACAAACAGTAATTTCTCCGCATTGCAAGGTGCAATTCTGAAATTTTTTGCTTTTTCCTGCTCCTCTTAGCATGATAAAGAAGATTCAAAGAGAGTGAGATGCCAGCTCCTTTCATTCAGTCAGTAGCTTCAAACATTTCTGGTATATGAATAACATGATGTTTTTCAATGGCAAAAATCAATGAATATTGTAAATGCACAAACAGTAATTTCTCCGCATTGCAAGGTGCAATTCTGAAATTTTTTGCTTTTTCCTGCTCCTCTTAGCATGATAAAGACGATTCAAAGAGAGTGAGATGCCAGCTCCTTTCATTCAGTCAGTAGCTTCAATCATTTCTGGACGTTTTTCAATGGCAAAAATCAATGAATATTGTAAATGCACAAACAGTAATTTCTCCGCATTGCAAGGTGCAATTCTGAAATTTTTTGCTTTTTCCTGCTCCTCTTAGCATGATAAAGAAAATTCAGAGTGAGATGCCAGCTGCTTTCATTCAGTCAGTAGCTTCAATCATTTCTGGACGTTTTTCAATGGCAAAAATCAATGAATATTGTAAATGCACAAACAGTAATTTCTCCGCATTGCAAGGTGCAATTCTGAAATTTTTTGCTTTTTCCTGCTCCTCTTAGCATGATAAAGAAGATTCAAAGAGAGTGAGATGCCAGCTCCTTTCATTCAGTCAGTAGCTTCAAACATTTCTGGTATATGAATAACATGATGTTTTTCAATGGCAAAAATCAATGAATATTGTAAATGCACAAACAGTAATTTCTCCGCATTGCAAGGTGCAATTCTGAAATTTTTTGCTTTTTCCTGCTCCTCTTAGCATGATAAAGAAGATTCAAAGAGAGTGAGATGCCAGCTCCTTTCGTTCAGTCAGTAGCTTCAATCATTTCTGGACGTTTTTCAAAGGCAAAAATCATTGAATATTGTAAATGCACAAACAGTAATTTCTCCGCATTGCAAGGTGCAATTCTGAAATTTTTTACTTTTTCCTGCTCCTCTTAGCATGATAAAGAAGATTCAAAGAGAGTGAGATGCCAGCTCCTTTCATTCAGTCAGTAGCTTCAATCATTTCTGGTATATGAATAACATGATGTTTTTCAATGGCAAAAATCAATGAATATTGTAAATGCACAAACAGTAATTTCTCCGCATTGCAAGGTGCAATTCTGAAGTTTTTTGCTTTTTCCTGCTCCTCTTAGCATGATAAAGAAGATTCACAGAGAGTGAGATGCCAGCTCCTTTCATTCAGTCAGTAGCTTCAATCATTTCTGGACGTTTTTCAATGGCAAAAATCATTGAATATTGTAAATGCACAAACAGTAATTTCTCCGCATTGCAAGGTGCAATTCTGAAATTTTTTACTTTTTCCTGCTCCTCTTAGCATGATAAAGAAGATTCAAAGAGAGTGAGATGCCAGCTCCTTTCATTCAGTCAGTAGCTTCAATCATTTCTGGTATATGAATAACATGATGTTTTTCAATGGCAAAAATCAATGAATATTGTAAATGCACAAACAGTAATTTCTCCGCATTGCAAGGTGCAATTCTGAAATTTTTTGCTTTTTCCTGCTCCTCTTAGCATAATAAAGAAGATTCAAAGAAAGTGAGATGCCAGCTCCTTTCATTCAGTCAGTAGCTTCAATCATTTCTGGACGTTTTTCAATGGCAAACATCAATGAATATTGTAAATGCACAAACAGTAATTTCTTCGCATTGCAAGGTGCAATTCTGAAATTTTTTGCTTTTTCCTGCTCCTCTTAGCATGATAAACAAGATTCAAAGAGAGTGAGATGCCAGCTCCTTTCATTCAGTCAGTAGCTTCAATCATTTCTGGACGTTTTTCAATGGCAAAAATCAATGAATATTGTAAATGCACAAACAGTAATTTCTCCGCATTGCAAGGTGCAATTCTGAAATTTTTTACTTTTTCCTGCTCCTCTTAGCATGATAAAGAAGATTCAAAGAGAGTGAGATGCCAGCTCCTTTCATTCAGTCAGTAGCTTCAAACATTTCTGGTATATGAATAACATGATGTTTTTCAATGGCAAAAATCAATGAATATTGTAAATGCACAAACAGTAATTTCTCCGCATTGCAAGGTGCAATTCTGAAATTTTTTGCTTTTTCCTGCTCCTCTTAGCATGATAAAGAAGATTCAAAGAGAGTGAGATGCCAGCTCCTTTCGTTCAGTCAGTAGCTTCAATCATTTCTGGACGTTTTTCAAAGGCAAAAATCATTGAATATTGTAAATGCACAAACAGTAATTTCTCCGCATTGCAAGGTGCAATTCTGAAATTTTTTACTTTTTCCTGCTCCTCTTAGCATGATAAAGAAGATTCAAAGAGAGTGAGATGCCAGCTCCTTTCATTCAGTCAGTAGCTTCAATCATTTCTGGTATATGAATAACATGATGTTTTTCAATGGCAAAAATCAATGAATATTGTAAATGCACAAACAGTAATTTCTCCGCATTGCAAGGTGCAATTCTGAAGTTTTTTGCTTTTTCCTGCTCCTCTTAGCATGATAAAGAAGATTCACAGAGAGTGAGATGCCAGCTCCTTTCATTCAGTCAGTAGCTTCAATCATTTCTGGACGTTTTTCAATGGCAAAAATCATTGAATATTGTAAATGCACAAACAGTAATTTCTCCGCATTGCAAGGTGCAATTCTGAAATTTTTTACTTTTTCCTGCTCCTCTTAGCATGATAAAGAAGATTCAAAGAGAGTGAGATGCCAGCTCCTTTCATTCAGTCAGTAGCTTCAATCATTTCTGGTATATGAATAACATGATGTTTTTCAATGGCAAAAATCAATGAATATTGTAAATGCACAAACAGTAATTTCTCCGCATTGCAAGGTGCAATTCTGAAATTTTTTGCTTTTTCCTGCTCCTCTTAGCATAATAAAGAAGATTCAAAGAAAGTGAGATGCCAGCTCCTTTCATTCAGTCAGTAGCTTCAATCATTTCTGGACGTTTTTCAATGGCAAACATCAATGAATATTGTAAATGCACAAACAGTAATTTCTTCGCATTGCAAGGTGCAATTCTTAAATTTTTTGCTTTTTCCTGCTCCTCTTAGCATGATAAACAAGATTCAAAGAGAGTGAGATGCCAGCTCCTTTCATTCAGTCAGTAGCTTCAATCATTTCTGGACGTTTTTCAATGGCAAAAATCAATGAATATTGTAAATGCACAAACAGTAATTTCTCCGCATTGCAAGGTGCAATTCTGAAATTTTTTACTTTTTCCTGCTCCTCTTAGCATGATAAAGAAGATTCAAAGAGAGTGAGATGCCAGCTCCTTTCATTCAGTCAGTAGCTTCAAACATTTCTGGTATATGAATAACATGATGTTTTTCAATGGCAAAAATCAATGAATATTGTAAATGCACAAACAGTAATTTCTCCGCATTGCAAGGTGCAATTCTGAAATTTTTTGCTTTTTCCTGCTCCTCTTAGCATGATAAAGAAGATTCAAAGAGAGTGAGATGCCAGCTCCTTTCGTTCAGTCAGTAGCTTCAATCATTTCTGGACGTTTTTCAAAGGCAAAAATCATTGAATATTGTAAATGCACAAACAGTAATTTCTCCGCATTGCAAGGTGCAATTCTGAAATTTTTTACTTTTTCCTGCTCCTCTTAGCATGATAAAGAAGATTCAAAGAGAGTGAGATGCCAGCTCCTTTCATTCAGTCAGTAGCTTCAATCATTTCTGGTATATGAATAACATGATGTTTTTCAATGGCAAAAATCAATGAATATTGTAAATGCACAAACAGTAATTTCTCCGCATTGCAAGGTGCAATTCTGAAGTTTTTTGCTTTTTCCTGCTCCTCTTAGCATGATAAAGAAGATTCACAGAGAGTGAGATGCCAGCTCCTTTCATTCAGTCAGTAGCTTCAATCATTTCTGGACGTTTTTCAATGGCAAAAATCATTGAATATTGTAAATGCACAAACAGTAATTTCTCCGCATTGCAAGGTGCAATTCTGAAATTTTTTACTTTTTCCTGCTCCTCTTAGCATGATAAAGAAGATTCAAAGAGAGTGAGATGCCAGCTCCTTTCATTCAGTCAGTAGCTTCAATCATTTCTGGTATATGAATAACATGATGTTTTTCAATGGCAAAAATCAATGAATATTGTAAATGCACAAACAGTAATTTCTCCGCATTGCAAGGTGCAATTCTGAAATTTTTTGCTTTTTCCTGCTCCTCTTAGCATAATAAAGAAGATTCAAAGAAAGTGAGATGCCAGCTCCTTTCATTCAGTCAGTAGCTTCAATCATTTCTGGACGTTTTTCAATGGCAAACATCAATGAATATTGTAAATGCACAAACAGTAATTTCTTCGCATTGCAAGGTGCAATTCTGAAATTTTTTGCTTTTTCCTGCTCCTCTTAGCATGATAAACAAGATTCAAAGAGAGTGAGATGCCAGCTCCTTTCATTCAGTCAGTAGCTTCAATCATTTCTGGACGTTTTTCAATGGCAAAAATCAATGAATATTGTAAATGCACAAACAGTAATTTCTCCGCATTGCAAGGTGCAATTCTGAAATTTTTTACTTCTTCCTGCTCCTCTTAGCATGATAAAGAAGATTCAAAGAGAGTGAGATGCCAGCTCCTTTCATTCAGTCAGTAGCTTCAAACATTCCTGGTATATGAATAACATAATGTTTTTCAATGGCAAAAATCAATGAATATTGTAAATGCACAAACAGTAATTTCTCCGCATTGCAAGGTGCAATTCTGAAATTTTTTGCTTTTTCCTGCTCCTCTTAGCATGATAAAGAAGATTCAAAGAGAGTGAGATGCCAGCTCCTTTCATTCAGTCAGTAGCTTCAATCATTTCTGGACGTTTTTCAATTGCAAAAATCAATGAATATTGTAAATGCACAAACAGTAATTTCTCCGCATTGCAAGGTGCAATTCTGAAATTTTTTGCTTTTTCCTGCTCCTCTTAGCATGATAAAGAAGATTCAAAGAGAGTGAGATGCCAGCTCCTTTCATTCAGTCAGTAGCTTCAAACATTTCTGGTATATGAATAACATGATGTTTTTCAATGGCAAAAATCAATGAATATTGTAAATGCACAAACAGTAATTTCTCCGCATTGCAAGGTGCAATTCTGAAATTTTTTGCTTTTTCCTGCTCCTCTTAGCATGATAAAGAAGATTCAAAGAGAGTGAGATGCCAGCTCCTTTCATTCAGTCAGTAGCATCAATCATTTCTGGTATATGAATAACATGATGTTTTTCAATGGCAAAAATCAATGAATATTGTAAATGCACAAACAGTAATTTCTCCGCATTGCAAGGTGCAATTCTGAAATTTTTTGCTTTTTCCTGCTCCTCTTAGCATGATAAAGAAGATTCAAAGAGAGTGAGATGCCAGCTCCTTTCGTTCAGTCAGTAGCTTCAATCATTTCTGGACGTTTTTCAAAGGCAAAAATCATTGAATATTGTAAATGCACAAACAGTAATTTCTCCGCATTGCAAGGTGCAATTCTGAAATTTTTTACTTTTTCCTGCTCCTCTTAGCATGATAAAGAAGATTCAAAGAGAGTGAGATGCCAGCTCCTTTCATTCAGTCAGTAGCTTCAATCATTTCTGGTATATGAATAACATGATGTTTTTCAATGGCAAAAATCAATGAATATTGTAAATGCACAAACAGTAATTTCTCCGCATTGCAAGGTGCAATTCTGAAATTTTTTGCTTTTTCCTGCTCCTCTTAGCATGATAAAGAAGATTCAAAGAGAGTGAGATGCCAGCTCCTTTCATTCAGTCAGTAGCTTCAATCATTTCTGGACGTTTTTCAATGGCAAAAATCATTGAATATTGTAAATGCACAAACAGTAATTTCTCCGCATTGCAAGGTGCAATTCTGAAATTTTTTACTTTTTCCTGCTCCTCTTAGCATGATAAAGAAGATTCAAAGAGAGTGAGATGCCAGCTCCTTTCATTCAGTCAGTAGCTTCAATCATTTCTGGTATATGAATAACATGATGTTTTTCAATGGCAAAAATCAATGAATATTGTAAATGCACAAACAGTAATTTCTCCGCATTGCAAGGTGCAATTCTGAAATTTTTTGCTTTTTCCTGCTCCTCTTAGCATGATAAAGAAGATTCAAAGAGAGTGAGATGCCAGCTCCTTTCATTCAGTCAGTAGCTTCAATCATTTCTGGACGTTTTTCAATGGCAAAAATCAATGAATATTGTAAATGCACAAACAGTAATTTCTCCGCATTGCAAGGTGCAATTCTGAAATTTTTTGCTTTTTCCTGCTCCTCTTAGCATGATAAACAAGATTAAAAGAGAGTGAGATGCCAGCTCCTTTCATTCAGTCAGTAGCTTCAATCATTTCTGGACGTTTTTCAATGGCAAAAATCAATGAATATTGTAAATGCACAAACAGTAATTTCTCCGCATTGCAAGGTGCAATTCTGAAATTTTTTGCTTTTTCCTGCTCCTCTTAGCATGATAAAGAAGATTCAAAGAGAGTGAGATGCCAGCTCCTTTCATTCAGTCAGTAGCTTCAAACATTCCTGGTATATGAATAACATGATGTTTTTCAATGGCAAAAATCAATGAATATTGTAAATGCACAAACAGTAATTTCTCCGCATTGCAAGGTGCAATTCTGAAATTTTTTGCTTTTTCCTGCTCCTCTTAGCATGATAAAGAAGATTCAAAGAGAGTGAGATGCCAGCTCCTTTCATTCAGTCAGTAGCTTCAATCATTTCTGGACGTTTTTCAATTGCAAAAATCAATGAATATTGTAAATGCACAAACAGTAATTTCTCCGCATTGCAAGGTGCAACTCTGAAATTTTTTGCTTTTTCCTGCTCCTCTTAGCATGATAAAGAAGATTCAAAGAGAGTGAGATGCCAGCTCCTTTCATTCAGTCAGTAGCTTCAATCATTTCTGGTATATGAATAACGTGATGTTTTTCAATGGCAAAAATCAATGAATATTGTAAATGCACAAACAGTAATTTCTCCGCATTGCAAGGTGCAATTCTGAAATTTTTTGCTTTTTCCTGCTCCTCTTAGCATGATAAAGAAGATTCAAAGAGAGTGAGATGCCAGCTCCTTTCATTCAGTCAGTAGCTTCAAACATTTCTGGTATATGAATAACATGATGTTTTTCAATGGCAAAAATCAATGAATATTGTAAATGCACAAACAGTAATTTCTCCGCATTGCAAGGTGCAATTCTGAAATTTTTTGCTTTTTCCTGCTCCTCTTAGCATGATAAAGAAGATTCAAGGAGAGTGAGATGCCAGCTCCTTTCATTCAGTCAGTAGCTTCAAACATTTCTGGTATATGAATAACATGATGTTTTTCAATGGCAAAAATCAATGAATATTGTAAATGCACAAACAGTAATTTCTCCGCATTGCAAGGTGCAATTCTGAAATTTTTTGCTTTATCCTGCTCCTCTTAGCATGATAAAGAAGATTCAAAGAGAGTGAGATGCCAGCTCCTTTCATTCAGTCAGTAGCTTCAATCATTTCTGGACGTTTTTCAATGGCAAAAATCATTGAATATTGTAAATGCACAAACAGTAATTTCTCCGCATTGCAAGGTGCAATTCTGAAATTTTTTACTTTTTCCTGCTCCTCTTAGCATGATAAAGAAGATTCAAAGAGAGTGAGATGCCAGCTCCTTTCATTCAGTCAGTAGCTTCAATCATTTCTGGTATATGAATAACATGATGTTTTTCAATGGCAAAAATCAATGAATATTGTAAATGCACAAACAGTAATTTCTCCGCATTGCAAGGTGCAATTCTGAGATTTTTTGCTTTTTCCTGCTCCTCTTAGCATGATAAAGAAGATTCAAAGAGAGTGAGATGCCAGCTCCTTTCATTCAGTCAGTAGCTTCAATCATTTCTGGACGTTTTTCAATGGCAAAAATCAATGAATATTCTAAATGCACAAACAGTAATTTCTCCGCATTGCAAGGTGCAATTCTGAAATTTTTTGCTTTTTCCTGCTCCTCTTAGCATGATAAACAAGATTCAAAGAGAGTGAGATGCCAGCTCCTTTCATTCAGTCAGTAGCTTCAATCATTTCTGGACGTTTTTCAATGGCAAAAATCAATGAATATTGTAAATGCACAAACAGTAATTTCTCCGCATTGCAAGGTGCAATTCTGAAATTTTTTGCTTTTTCCTGCTCCTCTTAGCATGATAAAGAAGATTCAAAGAGAGTGAGAAGCCAGCTCCTTTCATTCAGTCAGTAGCTTCAATCATTTCTGGACGTTTTTCAATTGCAAAAATCAATGAATATTGTAAATGCACAAACAGTAATTTCTCCGCATTGCAAGGTGCAATTCTGAAATTTTTTGCTTTTTCCTGCTCCTCTTAGCATGATAAAGAAGATTCAAAGAGAGTGAGATGCCAGCTCCTTTCATTCAGTCAGTAGCTTCAATCATTTCTGGTATATGAATAACATGATGTTTTTCAAAGGCAAAAATCAATGAATATTGTAAATGCACAAACAGTAATTTCTCCGCATTGCAAGGTGCAATTCTGAAATTTTTTGCTTTTTCCTGCTCCTCTTAGCATGATAAAGAAGATTCAAAGAGAGTGAGATGCCAGCTCCTTTCATTCAGTCAGTAGCTTCAATCATTTCTGGACGTTTTTCAATGGCAAAAATCAATGAATATTGTAAATGCACAAACAGTAATTTCTCCGCATTGCAAGGTGCAATTCTGAAATTTTTTGCTTTTTCCTGCTCCTCTTAGCATGATAAAGAAGATTCAAAGAGAGTGAGATGCCAGCTCCTTTCATTCAGTCAGTAGCTTCAATCATTTCTGGACGTTTTTCAATGGCAAAAATCAATGAATATTGTAAATGCACAAACAGTAATTTCTCCGCATTGCAAGGTGCAATTCTGAAATTTTTTGCTTTTTCCTGCTCCTCATAGCATGATAAAAAAGATTCAAAGAGAGTGAGATGCCAGCTCCTTTCATTCAGTCAGTAGCTTCAAACATTTCTGGTATATGAATAACATGATGTTTTTCAATGGCAAAAATCAATGAATATTGTAAATGCACAAACAGTAATTTCTCCGCATTGCAAGGTGCAATTCTGAATTTTTTTGCTTTTTCCTGCTCCTCTTAGCATGATAAAGAATATTCAAAGAGAGTGAGACGCCAGCTCCTTTCGTTCAGTCAGTAGCTTCAATCATTTCTGGACGTTTTTCAATGGCAAAAATCATTGAATATTGTAAATGCACAAACAGTAATTTCTCCGCATTGCAAGGTGCAATTCTGAAATTTTTTACTTTTTCCTGCTCCTCTTAGCATGATAAAGAAGATTCAAAGAGAGTGAGATGCCAGCTCCTTTCATTCAGTCAGTAGCTTCAATCATTTCTGGTATATGAATAACATGATGTTTTTCAATGGCAAAAATCAATGAATATTGTAAATGCACAAACAGTAATTTCTCCGCATTGCAAGGTGCAATTCTGAAATTTTTTGCTTTTTCCTGCTCCTCTTAGCATGATAAAGAAGATTCAAAGAGAGTGAGATGCCAGCTCCTTTCATTCAGTCAGTAGCTTCAATCATTTCTGGACGTTTTTCAATGGCAAAAATCAACGAATATTGTAAATGCACAAACAGTAATTTCTCCGCATTGCAAGGTGCAATTCTGAAATTTTTTGCTTTTTCCTGCTCCTCTTAGCATGATAAAGAAGATTCAAAGAGAGTGAGATGCCAGCTCCTTACATTCAGTCAGTAGCTTCAATCATTTCTGGTAAATGAATAACATGATGTTTTTCAATGGCAAAAATCAATGAATTTTGTAAATGCACAAACAGTAATTTCTCCGCATTGCAAGGCGCAATTCTGAAATTTTTTGCTTTTTCCTGCTCCTCTTAGCATGATAAAGAAGATTCAAAGAGAGTGAGATGCCAGCTCCTTTCAATCAGTCAGTAGCTTCAATCATTTCTGGACGTTTTTCAATGGCAAAAATCAATGAATATTGTAAATGCACAAACAGTAATTTCTCCGCATTGCAAGGTGCAATTCTGAAATTTTTTGCTTTTTCCTGCTCCTCTTAGCATGATAAAGAAGATTCAAAGAGAGTGAGATGCCAGCTCCTTTCATTCAGTCAGTAGCTTCAATCATTTCTGGACGTTTTTCAATGGCAAAAATCAATGAATATTGTAAATGCACAAACAGTAATTTTTCCGCATTGCAAGGTGCAATTCTGAAATTTTTTGCTTATTCCTGCTCCTCTTAGCATGATAAAGAAGATTCAAAGAGAGTGAGGTGCCAGCTCCTTTCATTCAGTCAGTAGCTTCAAACATTTCTGGTATATGAATAACGTTTTTCAATGGCAAAAATCAATGAATATTGTAAATGCACAAACAGTTATTTCTCCGCATTGCAAGGTGCAATTCTGAAATTTTTTGCTTTTTCCTGCTCCTCTTAGCATGATAAAGAAGATTCAAAGAGAGTGAGATGCCAGCTCCTTTCATTCAGTCAGTAGCTTCAATCATTTCTGGACGTTTTTCAATGGCAAAAATCAATGAATATTGTAAATGCACAAACAGTAATTTCTCCGCATTGCAAGGTGCAATTCTGAAATTTTTTGCTTTTTCCTGCTCCTCTTAGCATGATAAAGAAGATTCAAAGAGAGTGAGATGCCAGCTCCTTTCATTCAGTCAGTAGCTTCAATCATTTCTGGACGTTTTTCAATGGCAAAAATCAATGAATATTGTAAATGCACAAACAGTAATTTCTCCGCATTGCAAGGTGCAATTCTGAAATTTTTTGCTTTTTCCTGCTCCTCTTAGCATGATAAAGAAGATTCAAAGAGAGTGAGATGCCAGCTCCTTTCATTCAGTCAGTAGCTTCAATCATTTCTGGACGGTTTTCAATGGCAAAAATCAATGAATATTGTAAATGCACAAACAGTAATTTCTCCGCATTGCAAGGTGCAATTCTGAAATTTTTGCTTTTTCCTGCTCCTCTTAGCATGATAAAGAAGATTCAAAGAGAGTGAGGTGCCAGCTCCTTTCATTCAGTCAGTAGCTTCAAACATTTCTGGTATATGAATAACATGTTTTTCAATGGCAAAAATCAATGAATATTGTAAATGCACAAACAGTAATTTCTCCGCATTGCAAGGAGCAATTCTGAAATTTTTTGCTTTTTCCTGCTCCTCTTAGCATGATAAAGAAGATTCAAAGAGAGTGAGATGCCAGCTCCTTTCATTCAGTCAGTAGCTTCAATCATTTCTGGACGTTTTTCAATGGCAAAAATCAATGAATATTGTAAATGCACAAACTGTAATTTCTCCGCATTGCAAGGTGCAATTCTGAAATTTTTTGCTTTTTCCTGCTCCTCTTAGCATGATAAAGAAGATTCAAAGAGAGTGAGATGCCAGCTCTTTTCATTCAGTCAGTAGCTTCAATCATTTCTGGACGTTTTTCAATGGCAAAAATCAATGAATATTGTAAATGCACAAACAGTAATTTCTCCGCATTGCAAGGTGCAATTCTGAAATTTTTTGCTTTTTCCTGCTCCTCTTAGCATGATAAAGAAGATTCAAAGAGAGTGAGATGCCAGCTCCTTTCATTCAATCAGTAGCTTCAAACATTTCTGGTATATGATTAACATGATGTTTTTCAATGGCAAAAATCAATGAATATTGTAAATGCACAAACAGTAATTTCTCCGCATTGCAAGGTGCAATTCTGAAATTTTTTGCTTTTTCCTGCTCCTCTTAGCATGATAAAGAAGATTCAAAGAGAGTGAGATGCCAGCTCCTTTCATTCAGTCAGTAGCTTCAATCATTTCTGGACGTTTTTCAATGGCAAAAATCAATGAATATTGTAAATGCACAAACAGTAATTTCTCCGCATTGCAAGGTGCAATTCAAAAATTTTTTGCTTTTTCCTGCTCCTCTTAGCATGATAAAGAAGATTCAAAGAGAGTGAGATGCCAGCTCCTTTCATTCAGTCAGTAGCTTCAATCATTTCTGGACGTTTTTCAATGGCAAAAATCAATGAATATTGTAAATGCACAAACAGTAATTTTTCCGCATTGCAAGGTGCAATTCTGAAATTTTTTGCTTATTCCTGCTCCTCTTAGCATGATAAAGAAGATTCAAAGAGAGTGAGATGCCAGCTCCTTTCATTCAGTCAGTAGCTTCAAACATTTCTGGTATATGAATAACGTTTTTCAATGGCAAAAATCAATGAATATTGTAAATGCACAAACAGTTATTTCCCTTCATTGCAAGGTGCAATTCTGAAATTTTTTGCTTTTTCCTGCTCCTCTTAGCATGATAAAGAAGATTCAAAGAGAGTGAGATGCCAGCTCCTTTCATTCAGTCAGTAGCTTCAATCATTTCTGGACGTTTTTCAATGGCAAAAATCAATGAATATTGTAAATGCACAAACAGTAATTTCTCCGCATTGCAAGGTGCAATTCTGAAATTTTTTGCTTTTTCCTGCTCCTCTTAGCATGATAAAGAAGATTCAAAGAGAGTGAGATGCCAGCTCCTTTCATTCAGTCAGTAGCTTCAATCATTTCTGGACGTTTTTCAATGGCAAAAATCAATGAATATTGTAAATGCACAAACAGTAATTTCTCCGCATTGCAAGGTGCAATTCTGAAATTTTTGCTTTTTCCTGCTCCTCTTAGCATGATAAAGAAGATTCAAAGAGAGTGAGGTGCCAGCTCCTTTCATTCAGTCAGTAGCTTCAAACATTTCTGGTATATGAATAACATGTTTTTCAATGGCAAAAATCAATGAATATTGTAAATGCACAAACAGTAATTTCTCCGCATTGCAAGGAGCAATTCTGAAATTTTTTGCTTTTTCCTGCTCCTGTTAGCATGATAAAGAAGATTCAAAGAGAGTGAGATGCCAGCTCCTTTCATTCAGTCAGTAGCTTCAATCATTTCTGGACGTTTTTCAATGGCAAAAATCAATGAATATTGTAAATGCACAAACTGTAATTTCTCCGCATTGCAAGGTGCAATTCTGAAATTTTTTGCTTTTTCCTGCTCCTCTTAGCATGATAAAGAAGATTCAAAGAGAGTGAGATGCCAGCTCTTTTCATTCAGTCAGTAGCTTCAATCATTTCTGGACGTTTTTCAATGGCAAAAATCAATGAATATTGTAAATGCACAAACAGTAATTTCTCCGCATTGCAAGGTGCAATTCTGAAATTTTTTGCTTTTTCCTTCTCCTCTTAGCATGATAAAGAAGATTCAAAGAGAGTGAGATGCCAGCTCCTTTCATTCAGTCAGTAGCTTCAAACATTTCTGGTATATGAATAACATGATGTTTTTCAATGGCAAAAATCAATGAATATTGTAAATGCACAAACAGTAATTTCTCCGCATTGCAAGGTGCAATTCTGAAATTTTTTGCTTTTTCCTGCTCCTCTTAGCATGATAAAGAAGATTCAAAGAGAGTGAGATGCCAGCTCCTTTCGTTCAGTCAGTAGCTTCAATCATTTCTGGACGTTTTTCAATGGCAAAAATCATTGAATATTGTAAATGCACAAACAGTAATTTCTCCGCATTGCAAGGTGCAATTCTGAAATTTTTTACATTTTCCTGCTCCTCTTAGCATGATAAAGAAGATTCAAAGAGAGTGAGATGCCAGCTCCTTTCATTCAGTCAGTAGCTTCAATCATTTCTGGTATATGAATAACATGATGTTTTTCAATGGCAAAAATCAATGAATATTGTAAATGCACAAACAGTAATTTCTCCGCATTGCAAGGTGCAATTCTGAAATTTTTTGCTTTTTCCTGCTCCTCTTAGCATGATAAAGAAGATTCAAAGAGAGTGAGATGCCAGCTCCTTTCATTCAGTCAGTAGCTTCAATCATTTCTGGACGTTTTTCAATGGCAAAAATCAATGAATATTGTAAATGCACAAACAGTAATTTCTCCGCATTGCAAGGTGCAATTCTGAAATTTTTTGCTTTTTCCTGCTCCTCTTAGCATGATAAAGAAGATTCAAAGAGAGTGAGATGCCAGCTCCTTTCATTCAGTCAGTAGCTTCAATCATTTCTGGACGTTTTTCAATGGCAAAAATCAATGAATATTGTAAATGCACAAACAGTAATTTCTCCGCATTGCAAGGTGCAATTCTGAAATTTTTGCTTTTTCCTGCTCCTCTTAGCATGATAAAGAAGATTCAAAGAGAGTGAGGTGCCAGCTCCTTTCATTCAGTCAGTAGCTTCAAACATTTCTGGTATATGAATAACATGTTTTTCAATGGCAAAAATCAATGAATATTGTAAATGCACAAACAGTAATTTCTCCGCATTGCAAGGAGCAATTCTGAAATTTTTTGCTTTTTCCTGCTCCTGTTAGCATGATAAAGAAGATTCAAAGAGAGTGAGATGCCAGCTCCTTTCATTCAGTCAGTAGCTTCAATCATTTCTGGACGTTTTTCAATGGCAAAAATCAATGAATATTGTAAATGCACAAACTGTAATTTCTCCGCATTGCAAGGTGCAATTCTGAAATTTTTTGCTTTTTCCTGCTCCTCTTAGCATGATAAAGAAGATTCAAAGAGAGTGAGATGCCAGCTCTTTTCATTCAGTCAGTAGCTTCAATCATTTCTGGACGTTTTTCAATGGCAAAAATCAATGAATATTGTAAATGCACAAACAGTAATTTCTCCGCATTGCAAGGTGCAATTCTGAAATTTTTTGCTTTTTCCTGCTCCTCTTAGCATGATAAAGAAGATTCAAAGAGAGTGAGATGCCAGCTCCTTTCATTCAATCAGTAGCTTCAAACATTTCTGGTATATGAATAACATGATGTTTTTCAATGGCAAAAATCAATGAATATTGTAAATGCACAAACAGTAATTTCTCCGCATTGCAAGGTGCAATTCTGAAATTTTTTGCTTTTTCCTGCTCCTCTTAGCATGATAAAGAAGATTCAAAGAGAGTGAGATGCCAGCTCCTTTCATTCAGTCAGTAGCTTCAATCATTTCTGGACGTTTTTCAATGGCAAAAATCAATGAATATTGTAAATGCACAAACAGTAATTTCTCCGCATTGCAAGGTGCAATTCTGAAATTTTTTGCTTTTTCCTGCTCCTCTTAGCATGATAAAGAAGATTCAAAGAGAGTGAGATGCCAGCTCCTTTCATTCAGTCAGTAGCTTCAATCATTTCTGGACGTTTTTCAATGGCAAAAATCAATGAATATTGTAAATGCACAAACTGTAATTTCTCCGCATTGTAAGGTGCAATTCTGAAATTTTTTGCTTTTTCCTGCTCCTCTTAGCATGATAAAGAAGATTCAAAGAGAGTGAGATGCCAGCTCCTTTCATTCAGTCAGTAGCTTCAATCATTTCTGGACGTTTTTCAATGGCAAAAATCAATGAATATTGTAAATGCACAAACAGTAATTTCTCCGCATTGCAAGGTGCAATTCTGAAATTTTTTGCTTTTTCCTGCTCCCCTTAGCATGATAAAGAAGATTCAAAGAGAGTGAGATGCCAGCTCCTTTCATTCAGTCAGTAGCTTCAATCATTTCTGGACGTTTTTCAATGGCAAAAATCAATGAATATTGTAAATGCACAAACAGAAATTTCTCCGCATTGCAAGGTGCAATTCTGAAATTTTTTGCTTTTTCCTGCTCCTCTTAGCATGATAAAGAAGATTCAAAGAGAGTGAGATGCCAGCTCCTTTCATTCAGTCAGTAGCTTCAAACATTTCTGGTATATGAATAACATGATGTTTTTCAATGGCAAAAATCAATGAATATTGTAAATGCACAAACAGTAATTTCTCCGCATTGCAAGGTGCAATTCTGAAATTTTTTGCTTTTTCCTGCTCCTCTTAGCATGATAAAGAAGATTCAAAGAGAGTGAGATGCCAGCTCCTTTCGTTCAGTCAGTAGCTTCAATCATTTCTGGACGTTTTTCAATGGCAAAAATCATTGAATATTGTAAATGCACAAACAGTAATTTCTCCGCATTGCAAGGTGCAATTCTGAAATTTTTTACATTTTCCTGCTCCTCTTAGCATGATAAAGAAGATTCAAAGAGAGTGAGATGCCAGCTCCTTTCATTCAGTCAGTAGCTTCAATCATTTCTGGTATATGAATAACATGATGTTTTTCAATGGCAAAAATCAATGAATATTGTAAATGCACAAACAGTAATTTCTCCGCATTGCAAGGTGCAATTCTGAAATTTTTTGCTTTTTCCTGCTCCTCTTAGCATGATAAAGAAGATTCAAAGAGAGTGAGATGCCAGCTCCTTTCATTCAGTCAGTAGCTTCAATCATTTCTGGACGTTTTTCAATGGCAAAAATCAATGAATATTGTAAATGCACAAACAGTAATTTCTCCGCATTGCAAGGTGCAATTCTGAAATTTTTTGCTTTTTCCTGCTCCTCTTAGCATGATAAAGAAGATTCAAAGAGAGTGAGGTGCCAGCTCCTTTCATTCAGTCAGTAGCTTCAAACATTTCTGGTATATGAATAACATGTTTTTCAATGGCAAAAATCAATGAATATTGTAAATGCACAAACAGTAATTTCTCCGCATTGCAAGGAGCAATTCTGAAATTTTTTGCTTTTTCCTGCTCCTCTTAGCATGATAAAGAAGATTCAAAGAGAGTGAGATGCCAGCTCCTTTCATTCAGTCAGTAGCTTCAATCATTTCTGGACGTTTTTCAATGGCAAAAATCAATGAATATTGTAAATGCACAAACTGTAATTTCTCCGCATTGCAAGGTGCAATTCTGAAATTTTTTGCTTTTTCCTGCTCCTCTTAGCATGATAAAGAAGATTCAAAGAGAGTGAGATGCCAGCTCCTTTCATTCAGTCAGTAGCTTCAATCATTTCTGGACGTTTTTCAATGGCAAAAATCAATGAATATTGTAAATGCACAAACAGTAATTTCTCCGCATTGCAAGGTGCAATTCTGAAATTTTTTGCTTTTTCCTGCTCCTCTTAGCATGATAAAGAAGATTCAAAGAGAGTGAGATGCCAGCTCCTTTCATTCAGTCAGTAGCTTCAAACATTTCTGGTATATGAATAACATGATGTTTTTCAATGGCAAAAATTAATGAATATTGTAAATGCACAAACAGTAATTTCTCCGCATTGCAAGGTGCAATTCTGAAATTTTTTGCTTTTTCCAGCTCCTCTTAGCATGATAAAGAAGATTCAAAGAGAGTGAGATGCCAGCTCCTTTCATTCAGTCAGTAGCTTCAATCATTTCTGGACGTTTTTCAATGGCAAAAATCAATGAATATTGTAAATGCACAAACAGTAATTTCTCCGCATTGCAAGGTGCAATTCTGAAATTTTTTGCTTTATCCTGCTCCTCTTAGCATGATAAAGAAGATTCAAAGAGAGTGAGGTGCCAGCTCCTTTCATTCAGTCAGTAGCTTCAAACATTTCTGGTATATGAATAACATGTTTTTCAATGGCAAAAATCAATGAATATTGTAAATGCACAAACAGTAATTTCTCCGCATTGCAAGGTGCAAATCTGAAATTTTTTGCTTTTTCCTGCTCCTCTTAGCATGATAAAGAAAATTCAAAGAGAGTGAGATGCCAGCTCCTTTCATTCAGTCAGTAGCTTCAATCATTTCTGGACGTTTTTCAATGGCAAAAATCAATGAATATTGTAAATGCACAAACAGTAATTTCTCCGCATTGCAAGGTGCAATTCTGAAATTTTTTGCTTTTTCCTGCTCCTCTTAGCATGATAAAGAAGATTCAAAGAGAGTGAGATGCCAGCTCCTTTCATTCAGTCAGTAGCTTCAATCATTTCTGGACGTTTTTCAATGGCAAAAATCAATGAATATTGTAAATGCACAAACTGTAATTTCTCCGCATTGTAAGGTGCAATTCTGAAATTTTTTGCTTTTTCCTGCTCCTCTTAGCATGATAAAGAAGATTCAAAGAGAGTGAGATGCCAGCTCCTTTCATTCAGTCAGTAGCTTCAATCATTTCTGGACGTTTTTCAATGGCAAAAATCAATGAATATTGTAAATGCACAAACTGTAATTTCTCCGCATTGTAAGGTGCAATTCTGAAATTTTTTGCTTTTTCCTGCTCCTCTTAGCATGATAAAGAAGATTCAAAGAGAGTGAGATGCCAGCTCCTTTCATTCAGTCAGTAGCTTCAATCATTTCTGGACGTTTTTCAATGGCAAAAATCAATGAATATTGTAAATGCACAAACAGTAATTTCTCCGCATTGCAAGGTGCAATTCTGAAATTTTTTGCTTTTTCCTGCTCCTCTTAGCATGATAAAGAAGATTCAAAGAGAGTGAGATGCCAGCTCCTTTCATTCAGTCAGTAGCTTCAAACATTTCTGGTATATGAATAACATGATGTTTTTCAATGGCAAAAATCAATGAATATTGTAAATGCACAAACAGTAATTTCTCCGCATTGCAAGGTGCAATTCTGAAATTTTTTGCTTTTTCCTGCTCCTCTTAGCATGATAAAGAAGATTCAAAGAGAGTGAGATGCCAGCTCCTTTCATTCAGTCAGTAGCTTCAAACATTTCTGGTATATGAATAACATGATGTTTTTCAATGGCAAAAATCAATGAATATTGTAAATGCACAAACAGTAATTTCTCCGCATTGCAAGGTGCAAGTCTGAAATTTTTTGCTTTTTCCTGCTCCTCTTAGCATGATAAAGAAGATTCAAAGAGAGTGAGATGCCAGCTACTTTCATTCAGTCAGTAGCTTCAATCATTTCTGGACGTTTTTCAATGGTAAAAATCAATGAATATTGTAAATGCACAAACAGTAATTTCTCCGCATTGCAAGGTGCAATTCTGAAATTTTTTGCTTTTTCCCGCTCCTCTTAGCATGATAAAGAAGATTCAAAGAGAGTGAGATGCCAGCTCCTTTCATTCAGTCAGTAGCTTCAATCATTTCTGGACGTTTTTCAATGGCAAAAATCAATGAATATTGTAAATGCACAAACAGTAATTTCTCCGCATTGCAAGGTGCAATTCTGAAATTTTTTGCTTTTTCCTGCTCCTCTTAGCATGATAAAGAAGATTCAAAGAGAGTGAGATGCCAGCTCCTTTCATTCAGTCAGTAGCTTCAATCATTTCTGGTAAATGAATAACATGATGTTTTTCAATGGCAAAAATCAATGAATTTTGTAAATGCACAAACAGTAATTTCTCCGCATTGCAAGGTGCAATTCTGAAATTTTTTGCTTTTTCCTGCTCCTCTTAGCATGATAAAGAAGATTCAAAGTGAGTGAGATGCCAGCTCCTTTCATTCAGTCAGTAGCTTCAATCATTTCTGGACGTTTTTCAATGGCAAAAATCAATGAATATTGTAAATGTACAAACAGTAATTTCTCCGCATTGCAAGGTGCAATTCTGAAATTTTTTGCTTTTTCCTGCTCCTCTTAGCATGATAAAGAAGATTCAAAGAGAGTGAGGTTCCAGCTCCTTTCATTCAGTCAGTAGCTTCAAACATTTCTGGTATATGAATAACATGTTTTTCAATGGCAAAAATCAATGAATATTGTAAATGCACAAAGAGTAATTTCTCCGCATTGCAAGGTGCAATTCTGAAATTTTTTGCTTTTTCCTGCTCCTCTTAACTTGATAAAGAAGATTCAAAGAGAGTGAGATGCCAGCTCCTTTCATTCAGTCAGTAGCTTCAATCATTTCTAGACGTTTTTCAATGGCAAAAATCAATGAATATTGTAAATGCACAAACTGTAATTTCTCCGCATTGTAAGGTGCAATTCTGAAATTTTTTGCTTTTTCCTGCTCCTCTTAGCATGATAAAGAAGATTCAAAGAGAGTGAGATGCCAGCTCCTTTCATTCAGTCAGTAGCTTCAATCATTTCTGGACGTTTTTCAATGGCAAAAATCAATGAATATTGTAAATGCACAAACAGTAATTTCTCCGCATTGCAAGGTGCAATTCTGAAATTTTTTGCTTTTTCCTGCTCCTCTTAGCATGATAAAGAAGATTCAAAGAGAGTGAGATGCCAGCTCCTTTCATTCAGTCAGTAGCTTCAAACATTTCTGGTATATGAATAACATGATGTTTTTCAATGGCAAAAATCAATGAATATTGTAAATGCACAAACAGTAATTTCTCCGCATTGCAAGGTGCAAGTCTGAAATTTTTTGCTTTTTCCTGCTCCTCTTAGCATGATAAAGAAGATTCAAAGAGAGTGAGATGCCAGCTACTTTCATTCAGTCAGTAGCTTCAATCATTTCTGGACGTTTTTCAATGGCAAAAATCAATGAATATTGTAAATGCACAAACAGTAATTTCTTCGCATTGCAAGGTGCAATTCTGAAATGTTTTGCTTTTTCCTGCTCCTCTTAGCATGATAAAAAATATTCAAAGAGAGTGAGATGCCAGCTCCTTTCATTCAGTCAGTAGCTTCAATCATTTCTGGTAAATGAATACCATGATGTTTTTCAAAGGCAAAAATCAATGAATTTTGTAAATGCACAAACAGTAATTTCTCCGCATTGCAAGGCGCAATTCTGAAATTTTTTGCTTTTTCCTGCTCCTCTTAGCATGATAAAGAAGATTCAAAGAGAGTGAGATGCCAGCTCCTTTCATTCAGTCAGTAGCTTCAATCATTTCTGGACGTTTTTCAATGGCAAAAATCAATGAATATTGTAAATGCACAAACAGTAATTTCTCCGCATTGCAAGGTGCAATTCTGAAATTTTTTGCTTTTTCCTGCTCCTCTTAGCATGATAAAGAAGATTCAAAGAGAGTGAGATGCCAGCTCCTTTCATTCAGTCAGTAGCTTCAATCATTTCTGGATGTTTTTCAATGGCAAAAGTCAATGAATATTGTAAATGCACAAACTGTAATTTCTTCGCATTGCAAGGTGCAATTCTGAAATTTTTTGCTTTTCCTGCTCCTCTTAGCATGATAAAGAAGATTCATAGAGAGTGAGATGCCAGCTCCTTTCATTCAGTCAGTAGCTTCAATCATTTCTGGACGTTTTTCAATGGCAAAAATCAATGAATATAGTAATTGCACAAACAGTAATTTCTCCGCATTGCAAGGTGCAATTCTGAAATTTTTTGCTTTTTCCTGCTCCTCTTAGCATGATAAAGAAGATTCAAAGAGAGTGAGATGCCAGCTCCTTTCATTCAGTCAGTAGCTTCAAACATTTCTGGTATATGAATAACATGATGTTTTTCAATGGCAAAAATCAATGAATATTGTAAATGCACAAACAGTAATTTCTCCGCATTGCAAGGTGCAATTCTGAAATTTTTTGCTTTTTCCTGCTCCTCTTAGCATGATAAAGAAGATTCAAAGAGAGTGAGATGCCAGCTCCTTTCATTCAGTCAGTAGCTTCAATCATTTCTGGACGTTTTTCAATGGCAAAAATCAATGAATATTGTAAATGCACAAACAGTAATTTCTCCGCATTGCAAGGTGCAATTCTGAAATTTTTTGCTTTTTCCTGCTCCTCTTAGCATGATAAAGAAGATTCAAAGAGAGTGAGATGCCAGCTCCTTTCATTCAGTCAGTAGCTTCAATCATTTCTGGACGTTTTTCAATGGCAAAAATCAATGAATATTGTAAATGCACAAACTGTAATTTCTCCGCATTGTAAGGTGCAATTCTGAAATTTTTTGCTTTTTCCTGCTCCTCTTAGCATGATAAAGAAGATTCAAAGAGAGTGAGATGCCAGCTCCTTTCATTCAGTCAGTAGCTTCAATCATTTCTGGACGTTTTTCAATTCCAAAAATCAATGAATATTGTAAATGCACAAACAGTAATTTCTCCGCATTGCAAGGTGCAATTCTGAAATTTTTTGCTTTTTCCTGCTCCTCTTAGCATGATAAAGAAGATTCAAAGAGAGTGAGATGCCAGCTCCTTTCATTCAGTCAGTAGCTTCAAACATTTCTGGTATATGAATAACATGATGTTTTTCAATGGCAAAAATCAATGAATATTGTAAATGCACAAACAGTAATTTCTCCGCATTGCAAGGTGCAAGTCTGAAATTTTTTGCTTTTTCCTGCTCCTCTTAGCATGATAAAGAAGATTCAAAGAGAGTGAGATGCCAGCTCCTTTCATTCAGTCAGTAGCTTCAATCAGTTCTGAACGTTTTTCAATGGCAAAAATCAATGAATATTGTAAATGCACAAACAGTAATTTCTCCGCATTGCAAGGTGCAATTCTGAAATTTTTTGCTTTTTCCTGCTCCTCTTAGCATGATAAAGAAGATTCAAAGAGAGTGAGATGCCAGCTCCTTTCATTCAGTCAGTAGCTTCAATCATTTCTGGACGTTTTTCAATGGCAAAAATCAATGAATATTGTAAATGCACAAACAGTAATTTCTCCGCATTGCAAGGTGCAATTCTGAAATTTTTTGCTTTTTCCTGCTCCTCTTAGCATGATAAAGAAGATTCAAAGAGAGTGAGGTGCCAGCTCCTTTCACTCAGTCAGTAGCTTCAAACATTTCTGGTATATGAATAACATGTTTTTCAATGGCAAAAATCAATGAATATTGTAAATGCACAAACAGTAATTTCTCCGCATTGCAAGGAGCAATTCTGAAATTTTTTGCTTTTTCCTGCTCCTCTTAGCATGATAAAGAAGATTCAAAGAGAGTGAGATGCCAGCTCCTTTCATTCAGTCAGTAGCTTCAATCATTTCTGGACGTTTTTCAATGGCAAAAATCAATGAATATTGTAAATGCACAAACAGTAATTTCTCCGCATTGCAAGGTGCAATTCTGAAATTTTTTGCTTTTTCCTGCTCCTCTTAGCATGATAAAGAAGATTCAAAGAGAGTGAGATGCCAGCTCCTTTCATTCAGTCAGTAGCTTCAATCATTTCTGGACGTTTTTCAATGGCAAAAATCAATGAATATTGTAAATGCACAAACTGTAATTTCTCCGCATTGCAAGGTGCAATTCTGAAATTTTTTGCTTTTTCCTGCTCCTCTTAGCATGATAAAGAAGATTCAAAGAGAGTGAGATGCCAGCTCCTTTCATTCAGTCAGTAGCTTCAAACATTTCTGGTATATGAATAACATGATGTTTTTCAATGGCAAAAATCAATGAATATTGTAAATGCACAAACAGTAATTTCTCCGCATTGCAAGGTGCAATTCTGAAATTTTTTGTTTTTTCCTGCTCCTCTTAGCATGATAAAGAAGATTCAAAGAGAGTGAGATGCCAGCTCCTTTCATTCAGTCAGTAGCTTCAAACATTTCTGGTATATGAATAACATGATGTTTTTCAATGGCAAAAATCAATGAATATTGTAAATGCACAAACAGTAATTTCTCCGCATTGCAAGGTGCAATTCTGAAATTTTTTGCTTTTTCCTGCTCCTCTTAGCATGTTAAAGAAGATTCAAAGAGAGTGAGATGCCAGCTCCTTTCGTTCAGTCAGTAGCCTCAATCATTTCTGGACGTTTTTCAATGGTAAAAATCAATGAATATTGTAAATGCACAAACAGTAATTTCTCCGCATTGCAAGGTGCAATTCTGAAATTTTTTGCTTTTTCCTGCTCCTCTTAGCATGATAAAGAAGATTCAAAGAGAGTGAGATGCCAGCTCCTTTCATTCAGTCAGTAGCTTCAATCATTTCTGGACGTTTTTCAATGGCAAAAATCAATGAATATTGTAAATGCACAAACAGTAATTTCTCCGCATTGCAAGGTGCAATTCTGAAATTTTTTGCTTTTACCTGCTCCTCTTAGCATGATAAAGAAGATTCAAAGAGAGTGAGATGCCAGCTCCTTTCATTCAGTCAGTAGCTTCAATCATTTCTGGACGTTTTTCAATGGCAAAAATCAATGAATATTGTAAATGCACAAACAGTAATTTCTCCGCATTGCAAGTTGCAATTCTGAAATTTTTTCCTTTTTCCTGCTCCACTTAGCATGACAAAGAAGATTCAAAGAGAGTGAGATGCCAGCTCCTTTCATTCAGTCAGTAGCTTCAAACATTTCTGGTATATGAATAACATGATGTTTTTCAATGGCAAAAATCAATGAATATTGTAAATGCACAAACAGTAATTTCTCCGCATTGCAAGGTGCAATTCTGAAATTTTTTGCTTTTTCCTGCTCCTCTTAGCATGATAAAGAAGATTCAAAGAGAGTGAGATGCCAGCTCCTTTCGTTCAGTCAGTAGCTTCAATCATTTCTGGACGTTTTTCAATGGCAAAAATCATTGAATATTATAAATGCACAAACAGTAATTTCTCCGCATTGCATAGTGCAATTCTGAAATTTTTTACTTTTTCCTGCTCCTCTTAGCATGATAAAGAAGATTCAAAGAGAGTGAGATGCCAGCTCCTTTCATTCAGTCAGTAGCTTCAATCATTTCTGGTATATGAATAACATGATGTTTTTCAATGGCAAAAATCAATGAATATTGTAAATGCACAAACAGTAATTTCTCCGCATTGCAAGGTGCAATTCTGAAATTTTTTGCCTTTTCCTGCTCCTCTTAGCATGATAAAGAAGATTCAAAGAGAGTGAGATGCCAGCTCCTTTCATTCAGTCAGTAGCTTCAATAATTTCTGGACGTTTTTCAATGGCAAAAATCAATGAATATTGTAAATGCACAAACAGTAATTTCTCCGCATTGCAAGGTGCAATTCTGAAATTTTTTGCTTTTTCCTGCTCCTCTTAGCATGATAAACATGATTCAAAGAGAGTGAGATGCCAGCTCCTTTCATTCAGTCAGTAGCTTCAATCATTTCTGGACGTTTTTCAATGGCAAAAATCAATGAATATTGTAAATGCACAAACAGTAATTTCTCCGCATTGCAAGGTGCAATTATGAAATTTTTTGCTTTTTCCTGCTCCTCTTAGCATGATAAAGAAGATTCAAAGAGAGTGAGATGCCAGCTCCTTTCATTCAGTCAGTAGCTTCAAACATTTCTGGTATATGAATAACATGATGTTTTTCAATGGCAAAAATCAATGAATATTGTAAATGCACAAACAGTAATTTCTCCGCATTGCAAGGTGCAATTCTGAAATTTTTTGCTTTTTCCTGCTCCTCTTAGCATGATAAAGAAGATTCAAAGAGAGTGAGATGCCAGCTCCTTTCATTCAGTCAGTAGCTTCAATCATTTCTGAACGTTTTTCAATGGCAAAAATCAATGAATATTGTAAATGCACAAACAGTAATTTCTCCGCATTGCAAGGTGCAATTCTGAAATTTTTTGCTTTTTCCTGCTCCTCTTAGCATGATAAAGAAGATTCAAAGAGAGTGAGATGCCAGCTCCTTTCATTCAGTCAGTAGCTTCAATCATTTCTGGACGTTTTTCAATGGCAAAAATCAATGAATATTGTAAATGCACAAACAGTAATTTCTCCGCATTGCAAGGTGCAATTCTGAAATTTTTTGCTTTTTCCTGCTCCTCTTAGCATGATAAAGAAGATTCAGAGAGAGTGAGGTGCCAGCTCCTTTCATTCAGTCAGTAGCTTCAAACATTTCTGGTATATGAATAACATGTTTTTCAATGGCAAAAATCAATGAATATTGTAAATGCACAAACAGTAATTTCTCCGCATTGCAAGGAGCAATTCTGAAATTTTTTGCTTTTTCCTGCTCCTCTTAGCATGATAAAGAAGATTCAAAGAGAGTGAGATGCCAGCTCCTTTCATTCAGTCAGTAGCTTCAATCATTTCTGGACGTTTTTCAATGGCAAAAATCAATGAATATTGTAAATGCACAAACAGTAATTTCTCCGCATTGCAAGGTGCAATTCTGAAATTTTTTGCTTTTTCCTGCTCCTCTTAGCATGATAAAGAAGATTCAAAGAGAGTGAGATGCCAGCTCCTTTCATTCAGTCAGTAGCTTCAATCATTTCTGGACGTTTTTCAATGGCAAAAATCAATGAATATTGTAAATGCACAAACTGTAATTTCTCCGCATTGCAAGGTGCAATTCTGAAATTTTTTGCTTTTTCCTGCTCCTCTTAGCATGATAAAGAAGATTCAAAGAGAGTGAGATGCCAGCTCCTTTCATTCAGTCAGTAGCTTCAAACATTTCTGGTATATGAATAACATGATGTTTTTCAATGGCAAAAATCAATGAATATTGTAAATGCACAAACAGTAATTTCTCCGCATTGCAAGGTGCAATTCTGAAATTTTTTGTTTTTTCCTGCTCCTCTTAGCATGATAAAGAAGATTCAAAGAGAGTGAGATGCCAGCTCCTTTCATTCAGTCAGTAGCTTCAAACATTTCTGGTATATGAATAACATGATGTTTTTCAATGGCAAAAATCAATGAATATTGTAAATGCACAAACAGTAATTTCTCCGCATTGCAAGGTGCAATTCTGAAATTTTTTGCTTTTTCCTGCTCCTCTTAGCATGTTAAAGAAGATTCAAAGAGAGTGAGATGCCAGCTCCTTTCGTTCAGTCAGTAGCCTCAATCATTTCTGGACGTTTTTCAATGGTAAAAATCAATGAATATTGTAAATGCACAAACAGTAATTTCTCCGCATTGCAAGGTGCAATTCTGAAATTTTTTGCTTTTTCCTGCTCCTCTTAGCATGATAAAGAAGATTCAAAGAGAGTGAGATGCCAGCTCCTTTCATTCAGTCAGTAGCTTCAAACATTTCTGGTATATGAATAACATGATGTTTTTCAATGGCAAAAATCAATGAATATTGTAAATGCACAAACAGTAATTTCTCCGCATTGCAAGGTGCAATTCTGAAATTTTTTGCTTTTTCCTGCTCCTCTTAGCATGATAAAGAAGATTCAAAGAGAGTGAGATGCCAGCTCCTTTCGTTCAGTCAGTAGCTTCAATCATTTCTGGACGTTTTTCAATGGCAAAAATCATTGAATATTATAAATGCACAAACAGTAATTTCTCCGCATTGCATAGTGCAATTCTGAAATTTTTTACTTTTTCCTGCTCCTCTTAGCATGATAAAGAAGATTCAAAGAGAGTGAGATGCCTGCTCCTTTCATTCAGTCAGTAGCTTCAATCATTTCTGGTATATGAATAACATGATGTTTTTCAATGGCAAAAATCAATGAATATTGTAAATGCACAAACAGTAATTTCTCCGCATTGCAAGGTGCAATTCTGAAATTTTTTGCCTTTTCCTGCTCCTCTTAGCATGATAAAGAAGATTCAAAGAGAGTGAGATGCCAGCTCCTTTCATTCAGTCAGTAGCTTCAATAATTTCTGGACGTTTTTCAATGGCAAAAATCAATGAATATTGTAAATGCACAAACAGTAATTTCTCCGCATTGCAAGGTGAAATTCTGAAATTTTTTGCTTTTTCCTGCTCCTCTTAGCATGATAAACATGATTCAAAGAGAGTGAGATGCCAGCTCCTTTCATTCAGTCAGTAGCTTCAATCATTTCTGGACGTTTTTCAATGGCAAAAATCAATGAATATTGTAAATGCACAAACAGTAATTTCTCCGCATTGCAAGGTGCAATTATGAAATTTTTTGCTTTTTCCTGCTCCTCTTAGCATGATAAAGAAGATTCAAAGAGAGTGAGTTGCCAGCTCCTTTCATTCAGTCAGTAGCTTCAAACATTTCTGGTATATGAATAACATGATGTTTTTCAATGGCAAAAATCAATGAATATTGTAAATGCACAAACAGTAATTTCTCCGCATTGCAAGGTGCAATTCTGAAATTTTTTGCTTTTTCCTGCTCCTCTTAGCATGATAAAGAAGATTCAAAGAGAGTGAGATGCCAGCTCCTTTCATTCAGTCAGTAGCTTCAATCATTTCTGAACGTTTTTCAATGGCAAAAATCAATGAATATTGTAAATGCACAAACAGTAATTTCTCCGCATTGCAAGGTGCAATTCTGAAATTTTTTGCTTTTTCCTGCTCCTCTTAGCATGATAAAGAAGATTCAAAGAGAGTGAGATGCCAGCTCCTTTCATTCAGTCAGTAGCTTCAATCATTTCTGGACGTTTTTCAATGGCAAAAATCAATGAATATTGTAAATGCACAAACAGTAATTTCTCCGCATTGCAAGGTGCAATTCTGAAATTTTTTGCTTTTTCCTGCTCCTCTTAGCATGATAAAGAAGATTCAAAGAGAGTGAGGTGCCAGCTCCTTTCATTCAGTCAGTAGCTTCAAACATTTCTGGTATATGAATAACATGTTTTTCAATGGCAAAAATCAATGAATATTGTAAATGCACAAACAGTAATTTCTCCGCATTGCAAGGAGCAATTCTGAAATTTTTTGCTTTTTCCTGCTCCTCTTAGCATGATAAAGAAGATTCAAAGAGAGTGAGATGCCAGCTCCTTTCATTCAGTCAGTAGCTTCAATCATTTCTGGACGTTTTTCAATGGCAAAAATCAATGAATATTGTAAATGCACAAACAGTAATTTCTCCGCATTGCAAGGTGCAATTCTGAAATTTTTTGCTTTTTCCTGCTCCTCTTAGCATGATAAAGAAGATTCAAAGAGAGTGAGATGCCAGCTCCTTTCATTCAGTCAGTAGCTTCAATCATTTCTGGACGTTTTTCAATGGCAAAAATCAATGAATATTGTAAATGCACAAACAGTAATTTCTCCGCATTGCAAGGTGCAATTATGAAATTTTTTGCTTTTTCCTGCTCCTCTTAGCATGATAAAGAAGATTCAAAGAGAGTGAGTTGCCAGCTCCTTTCATTCAGTCAGTAGCTTCAAACATTTCTGGTATATGAATAACATGATGTTTTTCAATGGCAAAAATCAATGAATATTGTAAATGCACAAACAGTAATTTCTCCGCATTGCAAGGTGCAATTCTGAAATTTTTTGCTTTTTCCTGCTCCTCTTAGCATGATAAAGAAGATTCAAAGAGAGTGAGATGCCAGCTCCTTTCATTCAGTCAGTAGCTTCAATCATTTCTGAACGTTTTTCAATGGCAAAAATCAATGAATATTGTAAATGCACAAACAGTAATTTCTCCGCATTGCAAGGTGCAATTCTGAAATTTTTTGCTTTTTCCTGCTCCTCTTAGCATGATAAAGAAGATTCAAAGAGAGTGAGATGCCAGCTCCTTTCATTCAGTCAGTAGCTTCAATCATTTCTGGACGTTTTTCAATGGCAAAAATCAATGAATATTGTAAATGCACAAACAGTAATTTCTCCGCATTGCAAGGTGCAATTCTGAAATTTTTTGCTTTTTCCTGCTCCTCTTAGCATGATAAAGAAGATTCAAAGAGAGTGAGGTGCCAGCTCCTTTCATTCAGTCAGTAGCTTCAAACATTTCTGGTATATGAATAACATGTTTTTCAATGGCAAAAATCAATGAATATTGTAAATGCACAAACAGTAATTTCTCCGCATTGCAAGGAGCAATTCTGAAATTTTTTGCTTTTTCCTGCTCCTCTTAGCATGATAAAGAAGATTCAAAGAGAGTGAGATGCCAGCTCCTTTCATTCAGTCAGTAGCTTCAATCATTTCTGGACGTTTTTCAATGGCAAAAATCAATGAATATTGTAAATGCACAAACAGTAATTTCTCCGCATTGCAAGGTGCAATTCTGAAATTTTTTGCTTTTTCCTGCTCCTCTTAGCATGATAAAGAAGATTCAAAGAGAGTGAGATGCCAGCTCCTTTCATTCAGTCAGTAGCTTCAATCATTTCTGGACGTTTTTCAATGGCAAAAATCAATGAATATTGTAAATGCACAAACTGTAATTTCTCCGCATTGCAAGGTGCAATTCTGAAATTTTTTGCTTTTTCCTGCTCCTCTTAGCATGATAAAGAAGATTCAAAGAGAGTGAGATGCCAGCTCCTTTCATTCAGTCAGTAGCTTCAAACATTTCTGGTATATGAATAACATGATGTTTTTCAATGGCAAAAATCAATGAATATTGTAAATGCACAAACAGTAATTTCTCCGCATTGCAAGGTGCAATTCTGAAATTTTTTGTTTTTTCCTGCTCCTCTTAGCATGATAAAGAAGATTCAAAGAGAGTGAGATGCCAGCTCCTTTCATTCAGTCAGTAGCTTCAAACATTTCTGGTATATGAATAACATGATGTTTTTCAATGGCAAAAATCAATGAATATTGTAAATGCACAAACAGTAATTTCTCCGCATTGCAAGGTGCAATTCTGAAATTTTTTGCTTTTTCCTGCTCCTCTTAGCATGTTAAAGAAGATTCAAAGAGAGTGAGATGCCAGCTCCTTTCGTTCAGTCAGTAGCCTCAATCATTTCTGGACGTTTTTCAATGGTAAAAATCAATGAATATTGTAAATGCACAAACAGTAATTTCTCCGCATTGCAAGGTGCAATTCTGAAATTTTTTGCTTTTTCCTGCTCCTCTTAGCATGATAAAGAAGATTCAAAGAGAGTGAGATGCCAGCTCCTTTCATTCAGTCAGTAGCTTCAAACATTTCTGGTATATGAATAACATGATGTTTTTCAATGGCAAAAATCAATGAATATTGTAAATGCACAAACAGTAATTTCTCCGCATTGCAAGGTGCAATTCTGAAATTTTTTGCTTTTTCCTGCTCCTCTTAGCATGATAAAGAAGATTCAAAGAGAGTGAGATGCCAGCTCCTTTCATTCAGTCAGTAGCTTCAATCATTTCTGGTATATGAATAACATGATGTTTTTCAATGGCAAAAATCAATGAATATTGTAAATGCACAAACAGTAATTTCTCCGCATTGCAAGGTGCAATTCTGAAATTTTTTGCTTTTTCCTGCTCCTCTTAGCATGATAAAGAAGATTCAAAGAGAGTGAGATGCCAGCTCCTTTCATTCAGTTAGTAGCTTCAATAATTTCTGGACGTTTTTCAATGGCAAAAATCAATGAATATTGTAAATGCACAAACAGTAATTTCTCCGCATTGCAAGGTGCAATTCTGAAATTTTTTGCTTTTTCCTGCTCCTCTTAGCATGATAAACATGATTCAAAGAGAGTGAGATGCCAGCTCCTTTCATTCAGTCAGTAGCTTCAATCATTTCTGGACGTTTTTCAATGGCAAAAATCAATGAATATTGTAAATGCACAAACAGTAATTTCTCCGCATTGCAAGGTGCAATTCTGAAATTTTTTGCTTTTACCTGCTCCTCTTAGCATGATAAAGAAGATTCAAAGAGAGTGAGATGCCAGCTCCTTTCATTCAGTCAGTAGCTTCAATCATTTCTGGACGTTTTTCAATGGCAAAAATCAATGAATATTGTAAATGCACAAACAGTAATTTCTCCGCATTGCAAGTTGCAATTCTGAAATTTTTTGCTTTTTCCTGCTCCACTTAGCATGATAAAGAAGATTCAAAGAGAGTGAGATGCCAGCTCCTTTCATTCAGTCAGTAGCTTCAAACATTTCTGGTATATGAATAACATGATGTTTTTCAATGGCAAAAATCAATGAATATTGTAAATGCACAAACAGTAATTTCTCCGCATTGCAAGTTGCAATTCTGAAATTTTTTGCTTTTTCCTGCTCCTCTTAGCATGATAAAGAAGATTCAAAGAGAGTGAGATGCCAGCTCCTTTCGTTCAGTCAGTAGCTTCAATCATTTCTGGACGTTTTTCAATGGCAAAAATCATTGAATATTATAAATGCACAAACAGTAATTTCTCCGCATTGCATAGTGCAATTCTGAAATTTTTTACTTTTTCCTGCTCCTCTTAGCATGATAAAGAAGATTCAAAGAGAGTGAGATGCCAGCTCCTTTCATTCAGTCAGTAGCTTCAATCATTTCTGGTATATGAATAACATGATGTTTTTCAATGGCAAAAATCAATGAATATTGTAAATGCACAAACAGTAATTTCTCCGCATTGCAAGGTGCAATTCTGAAATTTTTTGCTTTTTCCTGCTCCTCTTAGCATGATAAAGAAGATTCAAAGAGAGTGAGATGCCAGCTCCTTTCATTCAGTCAGTAGCTTCAATAATTTCTGGACGTTTTTCAATGGCAAAAATCAATGAATATTGTAAATGCACAAACAGTAATTTCTCCGCATTGCAAGGTGCAATTCTGAAATTTTTTGCTTTTTCCTGCTCCTCTTAGCATGATAAACATGATTCAAAGAGAGTGAGATGCCAGCTCCTTTCATTCAGTCAGTAGCTTCAATCATTTCTGGACGTTTTTCAATGGCAAAAATCAATGAATATTGTAAATGCACAAACAGTAATTTCTCCGCATTGCAAGGTGCAATTATGAAATTTTTTGCTTTTTCCTGCTCCTCTTAGCATGATAAAGAAGATTCAAAGAGAGTGAGATGCCAGCTCCTTTCATTCAGTCAGTAGCTTCAAACATTTCTGGTATATGAATAACATGATGTTTTTCAATGGCAAAAATCAATGAATATTGTAAATGCACAAACAGTAATTTCTCCGCATTGCAAGGTGCAATTCTGAAATTTTTTGCTTTTTCCTGCTCCTCTTAGCATGATAAAGAAGATTCAAAGAGAGTGAGATGCCAGCTCCTTTCATTCAGTCAGTAGCTTCAATCATTTCTGGATGTTTTTCAATGGCAAAAATCAATGAATATTGTAAATGCACAAACAGTAATTTCTCCGCATTGCAAGGTGCAATTCTGAAATTTTTTGCTTTTTCCTGCTCCTCTTAGCATGATAAACAAGATTCAAAGAGAGTGAGATGCCAGCTCCTTTCATTCAGTCAGTAGCTTCAATCATTTCTGGACGTTTTTCAATGGCAAAAATCAATGAATATTGTAAATGCACAAACAGTAATTTCTCCGCATTGCAAGGTGCAATTCTGAAATTTTTTGCTTTTTCCTGCTCCTCTTAGCATGATAAAGAAGATTCAAAGAGAGTGAGATGCCAGCTCCTTTCATTCAGTCAGTAGCTTCAAACATTTCTGGTATATGAATAACATGATGTTTTTCAATGGCAAAAATCAATGAATATTGTAAATGCACAAACAGTAATTTCTCCGCATTGCAAGGTGCAATTCTGAAATTTTTTGCTTTTTCCTGCTCCTCTTAGCATGATAAAGAAGATTCAAAGAGAGTGAGATGCCAGCTCCTTTCATTCAGTCAGTAGCTTCAATCATTTCTGGATGTTTTTCAATGGCAAAAATCAATGAATATTGTAAATGCACAAACAGTAATTTCTCCGCATTGCAAGGTGCAATTCTGAAATTTTTTGCTTTTTCCTGCTCCTCTTAGCATGATAAACAAGATTCAAAGAGAGTGAGATGCCAGCTCCTTTCATTCAGTCAGTAGCTTCAATCATTTCTGGACGTTTTTCAATGGCAAAAATCAATGAATATTGTAAATGCACAAACAGTAATTTCTCCGCATTGCAAGGTGCAATTCTGAAATTTTTTGCTTTTTCCTGCTCCTCTTAGCATGATAAAGAAGATTCAAAGAGAGTGAGATGCCAGCTCCTTTCATTCAGTCAGTAGCTTCAAACATTTCTGGTATATGAATAACATGATGTTTTTCAATGGCAAAAATCAATGAATATTGTAAATGCACAAACAGTAATTTCTCCGCATTGCAAGGTGCAAGTCTGAAATTTTTTGCTTTTTCCTGCTCCTCTTAGCATGATAAAGAAGATTCAAAGAGAGTGAGATGCCAGCTCCTTTCGTTCAGTCAGTAGCTTCAATCATTTCTGGACGTTTTTCAATGGCAAAAATCATTGAATATTATAAATGCACAAACAGTAATTTCTCCGCATTGCATAGTGCAATTCTGAAATTTTTTACTTTTTCCTGCTCCTCTTAGCATGATAAAGAAGATTCAAAGAGAGTGAGATGCCAGCTCCTTTCATTCAGTCAGTAGCTTCAATCATTTCTGGTATATGAATAACATGATGTTTTTCAATGGCAAAAATCAATGAATATTGTAAATGCACAAACAGTAATTTCTCCGCATTGCAAGGTGCAATTCTGAAATTTTTTGCTTTTTCCTGCTCCTCTTAGCATGATAAAGAAGATTCAAAGAGAGTGAGATGCCAGCTCCTTTCATTCAGTCAGTAGCTTCAATAATTTCTGGACGTTTTTCAATGGCAAAAATCAATGAATATTGTAAATGCACAAACAGTAATTTCTCCGCATTGCAAGGTGCAATTCTGAAATTTTTTGCTTTTTCCTGCTCCTCTTAGCATGATAAACATGATTCAAAGAGAGTGAGATGCCAGCTCCTTTCATTCAGTCAGTAGCTTCAATCATTTCTGGACGTTTTTCAATGGCAAAAATCAATGAATATTGTAAATGCACAAACAGTAATTTCTCCGCATTGCAAGGTGCAATTATGAAATTTTTTGCTTTTTCCTGCTCCTCTTAGCATGATAAAGAAGATTCAAAGAGAGTGAGATGCCAGCTCCTTTCATTCAGTCAGTAGCTTCAAACATTTCTGGTATATGAATAACATGATGTTTTTCAATGGCAAAAATCAATGAATATTGTAAATGCACAAACAGTAATTTCTCCGCATTGCAAGGTGCAATTCTGAAATTTTTTGCTTTTTCCTGCTCCTCTTAGCATGATAAAGAAGATTCAAAGAGAGTGAGATGCCAGCTCCTTTCATTCAGTCAGTAGCTTCAATCATTTCTGGATGTTTTTCAATGGCAAAAATCAATGAATATTGTAAATGCACAAACAGTAATTTCTCCGCATTGCAAGGTGCAATTCTGAAATTTTTTGCTTTTTCCTGCTCCTCTTAGCATGATAAACAAGATTCAAAGAGAGTGAGATGCCAGCTTCTTTCATTCAGTCAGTAGCTTCAATCATTTCTGGACGTTTTTCAATGGCAAAAATCAATGAATATTGTAAATGCACAAACAGTAATTTCTCCGCATTGCAAGGTGCAATTCTGAAATTTTTTGCTTTTTCCTGCTCCTCTTAGCATGATAAAGAAGATTCAAAGAGAGTGAGATGCCAGCTCCTTTCATTCAGTCAGTAGCTTCAAACATTTCTGGTATATGAATAACATGATGTTTTTCAATGGCAAAAATCAATGAATATTGTAAATGCACAAACAGTAATTTCTCCGCATTGCAAGGTGCAATTCTGAAATTTTTTGCTTTTTCCTGCTCCTCTTAGCAGGATAAAGAAGATTCAAAGAGAGTGAGATGCCAGCTCCTTTCATTCAGTCAGTAGCTTCAATCATTTCTGGATGTTTTTCAATGGCAAAAATCAATGAATATTGTAAATGCACAAACAGTAATTTCTCCGCATTGCAAGGTGCAATTCTGAAATTTTTTGCTTTTTCCTGCTCCTCTTAGCATGATAAACAAGATTCAAAGAGAGTGAGATGCCAGCTCCTTTCATTCAGTCAGTAGCTTCAATCATTTCTGGACGTTTTTCAATGGCAAAAATCAATGAATATTGTAAATGCACAAACAGTAATTTCTCCGCATTGCAAGGTGCAATTCTGAAATTTTTTGCTTTTTCCTGCTCCTCTTAGCATGATAAAGAAGATTCAAAGAGAGTGAGATGCCAGCTCCTTTCATTCAGTCAGTAGCTTCAAACATTTCTGGTATATGAATAACATGATGTTTTTCAATGGCAAAAATCAATGAATATTGTAAATGCACAAACAGTAATTTCTCCGCATTGCAAGGTGCAAGTCTGAAATTTTTTGCTTTTTCCTGCTCCTCTTAGCATGATAAAGAAGATTCAAAGAGAGTGAGATGCCAGCTACTTTCATTCAGTCAGTAGCTTCAATCATTTCTGGACGTTTTTCAATGGTAAAAATCAATGAATATTGTAAATGCACAAACAGTAATTTCTCCACATTGCAAGGTGCAATTCTGAAATTTTTTGCTTTTTCCTGCTCCTCTTAGCATGATAAAGAAGATTCAAAGAGAGTGAGATGCCAGCTCCTTTCATTCAGTCAGTAGCTTCAAACATTTCTGGTATATGAATAACATGATGTTTTTCAATGGCAAAAATCAATGAATATTGTAAATGCACAAACAGTAATTTCTCCGCATTGCAAGGTGCAATTCTGAAATTTTTTGCTTTTTCCTGCTCCTCTTAGCATGATAAAGAAGATTCAAAGAGAGTGAGATGCCAGCTCCTTTCATTCAGTCAGTAGCTTCAAACATTTCTGGTATATGAATAACATGATGTTTTTCAATGGCAAAAATCAATGAATATTGTAAATGCACAAACAGTAATTTCTCCGCATTGCAAGGTGCAATTCTGAAATTTTTTGCTTTTTCCTGCTCCTCTTAGCATGATAAAGAAGATTCAAAGAGAGTGAGATGCCAGCTCCTTTCATTCAGTCAGTAGCTTCAATCATTTCTGGATGTTTTTCAATGGCAAAAATCAATGAATATTGTAAATGCACAAACTGTAATTTCTCCGCATTGCAAGGTGCAATTCTGAAATTTTTTGCTTTTTCCTGCTCCTCTTAGCATGATAAAGAAGATTCAAAGAGAGTGAGATGCCAGCTCCTTTCATTCAGTCAGTAGCTTCAATCATTTCTGGACGTTTTTCAATGGCAAAAATCAATGAATATTGTAAATGCACAAACAGTAATTTCTCCGCATTGCAAGGTGCAATTCTGAAATTTTTTGCTTTTTCCTGCTCCTCTTAGCATGATAAAGAAGATTCAAAGAGAGTGAGATGCCAGCTCCTTTCATTCAGTCAGTACCTTCAATCATTTCTGGACGTTTTTCAATGGCAAAAATCAATGAAAATTGTAAATGCACAAACAGTAATTTCTCCGCATTGCAAGGTGCGATTCTGAAATTTTTTGCTTTTTCCTGCTCCTCTTAGCATGATAAAGAAGATTCAAAGAGAGTGAGATGCCAGCTCCTTTCATTCAGTCAGTAGCTTCAAACATTTCTGGTATATGAATAACATGATGTTTTTCAATGGCAAAAATCAATGAATATTGTAAATGCACAAACAGTAATTTCTCCGCATTGCAAGGTGCAAGTCTGAATTTTTTTGCTTTTTCCTGCTCCTCTTAGCATGATAAAGAAGATTCAAAGAGAGTGAGATGCCAGCTACTTTCATTCAGTCAGTAGCTTCAATCATTTCTGGACCTTTTTCAATGGTAAAAATCAATGAATATTGTAAATGCACAAACAGTAATTTCTCCACATTGCAAGGTGCAATTCTGAAATTTTTTGCTTTTTCCTGCTCCTCTTAGCATGATAAAGAAGATTCAAAGAGAGTGAGATGCCAGCTCCTTTCATTCAGTCAGTAGCTTCAAACATTTCTGGTATATGAATAACATGATGTTTTTCAATGGCAAAAATCAATGAATATTGTAAATGCACAAACAGTAATTTCTCCGCATTGCAAGGTGCAATTCTGAAATTTTTTGCTTTTTCCTGCTCCTCTTAGCATGATAAAGAAGATTCAAAGAGAGTGAGATGCCAGCTCCTTTCATTCAGTCAGTAGCTTCAAACATTTCTGGTATATGAATAACATGATGTTTTTCAATGGCAAAAATCAATGAATATTGTAAATGCACAAACAGTAATTTCTCCGCATTGCAAGGTGCAATTCTGAAATTTTTTGCTTTTTCCTGCTCCTCTTAGCATGATAAAGAAGATTCAAAGAGAGTGAGATGCCAGCTCCTTTCATTCAGTCAGTAGCTTCATTCATTTCTGGATGTTTTTCAATGGCAAAAATCAATGAATATTGTAAATGCACAAACAGTAATTTCTCCGCATTGCAAGGTGCAATTCTGAAATTTTTTGCTTTTTCCTGCTCCTCTTAGCATGATAAAGAAGATTCAAAGAGAGTGAGATGTCAGCTCCTTTCATTCAGTCAGTAGCTTCAAACATTTCTGGTATATGAATAACATGATGTTTTTCAATGGCAAAAATCAATGAATTTTGTAAATGCACAAACAGTAATTTCTCCGCATTGCAAGGTGCAATTCTGAAATTTTTTGCTTCTTCCTGCTCCTCTTAGCATGATAAAGAAGATTCAAAGAGAGTGAGATGCCAGCTCCTTTCATTCAGTCAGTAGCTTCAATCATTTCTGGATGTTTTTCAATGGCAAAAATCAATGAATATTGTAAATGCACAAACAGTAATTTCTCCGCATTGCAAGGTGCAATTCTGAAATTTTTTGCTTTTTCCTGCTCCTCTTAGCATGATAAAGAAGATTCAAAGAGAGTGAGATGTCAGCTCCTTTCATTCAGTCAGTAGCTTCAAACATTTCTGGTATATGAATAACATGATGTTTTTCAATGGCAAAAATCAATGAATTTTGTAAATGCACAAACAGTAATTTCTCCGCATTGCAAGGTGCAATTCTGAAATTTTTTGCTTTTTCCTGCTCCTCTTAGCATGATAAAGAAGATTCAAAGAGAGTGAGATGCCAGCTCCTTTCATTCAGTCAGTAGCTTCAATCATTTCTGGATGTTTTTCAATGGCAAAAATCAATGAATATTGTAAATGCACAAACAGTAATTTCTCCGCATTGCAAGGTGCAATTCTGAAATTTTTTGCTTTTTCCTGCTCCTCTTAGCATGATAAAGAAGATTCAAAGAGAGTGAGATGCCAGCTCCTTTCATTCAGTCAGTAGCTTCAATCATTTCTGGACGTTTTTCAATGGCAAAAATCAATGAATATTGTAAATGCACAAACAGTAATTTCTCCGCATTGCAAGGTGCAATTCTGAAATTTTTTGCTTTTTCCTGCTCCTCTTAGCATGATAAAGAAGATTCAAAGAGAGTGAGATGCCAGCTCCTTTCATTCAGTCAGTAGCTTCAAACATTTCTGGTATATGAATAACATGATGTTTTTCAATGGCAAAAATCATTGAATATTGTAAATGCACAAACAGTAATTTCTCCGCATTGCAAGGTGCAAGTCTGAAATTTTTTGCTTTTTCCTGCTCCTCTTAGCATGATAAAGAAGATTCAAAGAGAGTGAGATGCCAGCTACTTTCATTCAGTCAGTAGCTTCAATCATTTCTGGACGTTTTTCAATGGTAAAAATCAATGAATATTGTAAATGCACAAACAGTAATTTCTCCACATTGCAAGGTGCAATTCTGAAATTTTTTGCTTTTTCCTGCTCCTCTTAGCATGATAAAGAAGATTCAAAGAGAGTGAGATGCCAGCTCCTTTCATTCAGTCAGTAGCTTCAAACATTTCTGGTATATGAATAACATGATGTTTTTCAATGGCAAAAATCAATGAATATTGTAAATGCACAAACAGTAATTTCTCCGCATTGCAAGGTGCAATTCTGAAATTTTTTGCTTTTTCCTGCTCCTCTTAGCATGATAAAGAAGATTCGAAGAGAGTGAGATGCCAGCTCCTTTCATTCAGTCAGTAGCTGCAATCATTTCTGGATGTTTTTCAATGGCAAAAATCAATGAATATTGTAAATGCACAAACAGTAATTTCTCCGCATTGCAAGGTGCAATTCTGAAATTTTTTGCTTTTTCCTGCTCCTCTTAGCATGATAAACAAGATTCAAAGAGAGTGAGATGCCAGCTCCTTTCATTCAGTCAGTAGCTTCAATCATTTCTGGGCGTTTTTCAATGGCAAAAATCAATGAATATTGTAAATGCACAAACAGTAATTTCTCCGCATTGCAAGGTGCAATTCTGAAATTTTTTGCTTTTTCCTGCTCCTCTTAGCATGATAAAGAAGATTCAAAGAGAGTGAGATGCCAGCTCCTTTCATTCAGTCAGTAGCTTCAAACATTTCTGGTATATGAATAACATGATGTTTTTCAATGGCAAAAATCAATGAATATTGTAAATGCACAAACAGTAATTTCTCCGCATTGCAAGGTGCAAGTCTGAAATTTTTTGCTTTTTCCTGCTCCTCTTAGCATGATAAAGAAGATTCAAAGAGAGTGAGATGCCAGCTACTTTCATTCAGTCAGTAGCTTCAATTATTTCTGGACGTTTTTCAATGGTAAAAATCAATGAATATTGTAAATGCACAAACAGTAATTTCTCCACATTGCAAGGTGCAATTCTGAAATTTTTTGCTTTTTCCTGCTCCTCTTAGCATGATAAAGAAGATTCAAAGAGAGTGAGATGCCAGCTCCTTTCATTCAGTCAGTAGCTTCAAACATTTCTGGTATATGAATAACATGATGTTTTTCAATGGCAAAAATCAATGAATATTGTAAATGCACAAACAGTAATTTCTCCGCATTGCAAGGTGCAATTCTGAAATTTTTTGCTTTTTCCTGCTCCTCTTAGCATGATAAAGAAGATTCAAAGAGAGTGAGATGCCAGCTCCTTTCATTCAGTCAGTAGCTTCAATCATTTCTGGATGTTTTTCAATGGCAAAAATCAATGAATATTGTAAATGCACAAACTGTAATTTCTCCGCATTGCAAGGTGCAATTCTGAAATTTTTTGCTTTTTCCTGCTCCTCTTAGCATAATAAAGAAGATTCAAAGAGAGTGAGATGCCAGCTCCTTTCATTCAGTCAGTAGCTTCAATCATTTCTGGACGTTTTTCAATGGCAAAAATCAATGAATATTGTAAATGCACAAACAGTAATTTCTCCGCATTGCAAGGTGCAATTCTGAAATTTTTTGCTTTTTCCTGCTCCTCTTAGCATGATAAAGAAGATTCAAAGAGAGTGAGATGCCAGCTCCTTTCATTCAGTCAGTACCTTCAATCATTTCTGGACGTTTTTCAATGGCAAAAATCAATGAATATTGTAAATGCACAAACAGTAATTTCTCCGCATTGCAAGGTGCAATTCTGAAATTTTTTGCTTTTTCCCGCTCCTCTTAGCATGATAAAGATTCAAAGAGAGTGAGGTGCCAGCTCCTTTCATTCAGTCAGTAGCTTCAAACATTTCTGGTATATGAATAACATGTTTTTCAATGGCAAAAATCAATGAATATTGTAAATGCACAAACAGTAATTTCTCCGCATTGCAAGGTGCAATTCTGAAATTTTTTGCTTTTTCCTGCTCCTCTTAGCATGATAAAGAAGATTCAAAGAGAGTGAGATGCCAGCTCCTTTCATTCAGTCAGTAGCTTCAAACATTTCTGGTATATGAATAACATGATGTTTTTCAATGGCAAAAATCAATGAATATTGTAAATGCACAAACAGTAATTTCTCCGCATTGCAAGGTGCAATTCTGAAATTTTTTGCTTTTTCCTGCTCCTCTTAGCATGATAAAGAAGATTCGAAGAGAGTGAGATGCCAGCTCCTTTCATTCAGTCAGTAGCTTCAATCATTTCTGGATGTTTTTCAATGGCAAAAATCAATGAATATTGTAAATGCACAAACAGTAATTTCTCCGCATTGCAAGGTGCAATTCTGAATTTTTTTGCTTTTTCCTGCTCCTCTTAGCATGATAAACAAGATTCAAAGAGAGTGAGATGCCAGCTCCTTTCATTCAGTCAGTAGCTTCAATCATTTCTGGGCGTTTTTCAATGGCAAAAATCAATGAATATTGTAAATGCACAAACAGTAATTTCTCCGCATTGCAAGGTGCAATTCTGAAATTTTTTGCTTTTTCCTGCTCCTCTTAGCATGATAAAGAAGATTCAAAGAGAGTGAGATGCCAGCTCCTTTCATTCAGTCAGTAGCTTCAAACATTTCTGGTATATGAATAACATGATGTTTTTCAATGGCAAAAATCAATGAATATTGTAAATGCACAAACAGTAATTTCTCCGCATTGCAAGGTGCAAGTCTGAAATTTTTTGCTTTTTCCTGCTCCTCTTAGCATGATAAAGAAGATTCAAAGAGAGTGAGATGCCAGCTACTTTCATTCAGTCAGTAGCTTCAATTATTTCTGGACGTTTTTCAATGGTAAAAATCAATGAATATTGTAAATGCACAAACAGTAATTTCTCCGCATTGCAAGGTGCAATTCTGAAATTTTTTGCTTTTTCCTGCTCCTCTTAGCATGATAAAGAAGATTCAAAGAGAGTGAGATGCCAGCTCCTTTCATTCAGTCAGTAGCTTCAAACATTTCTGGTATATGAATAACATGATGTTTTTCAATGGCAAAAATCAATGAATATTGTAAATGCACAAACAGTAATTTCTCCGCATTGCAAGGTGCAATTCTGAAATTTTTTGCTTTTTCCTGCTCCTCTTAGCATGATAAAGAAGATTCAAAGAGAGTGAGATGCCAGCTCCTTTCATTCAGTCAGTAGCTTCAATCATTTCTGGATGTTTTTCAATGGCAAAAATCAATGAATATTGTAAATGCACAAACTGTAATTTCTCCGCATTGCAAGGTGCAATTCTGAAATTTTTTGCTTTTTCCTGCTCCTCTTAGCATGATAAAGAAGATTCAAAGAGAGTGAGATGCCAGCTCCTTTCATTCAGTCAGTAGCTTCAATCATTTCTGGACGTTTTTCAATGGCAAAAATCAATGAATATTGTAAATGCACAAACAGTAATTTCTCCGCATTGCAAGGTGCAATTCTGAAATTTTTTGCTTTTTCCTGCTCCTCTTAGCATGATAAAGAAGATTCAAAGAGAGTGAGATGCCAGCTCCTTTCATTCAGTCAGTACCTTCAATCATTTCTGGACGTTTTTCAATGGCAAAAATCAATGAAAATTGTAAATGCACAAACAGTAATTTCTCCGCATTGCAAGGTGCGATTCTGAAATTTTTTGCTTTTTCCTGCTCCTCTTAGCATGATAAAGAAGATTCAAAGAGAGTGAGATGCCAGCTCCTTTCATTCAGTCAGTAGCTTCAAACATTTCTGGTATATGAATAACATGATGTTTTTCAATGGCAAAAATCAATGAATATTGTAAATGCACAAACAGTAATTTCTCCGCATTGCAAGGTGCAAGTCTGAATTTTTTTGCTTTTTCCTGCTCCTCTTAGCATGATAAAGAAGATTCAAAGAGAGTGAGATGCCAGCTACTTTCATTCAGTCAGTAGCTTCAATCATTTCTGGACCTTTTTCAATGGTAAAAATCAATGAATATTGTAAATGCACAAACAGTAATTTCTCCACATTGCAAGGTGCAATTCTGAAATTTTTTGCTTTTTCCTGCTCCTCTTAGCATGATAAAGAAGATTCAAAGAGAGTGAGATGCCAGCTCCTTTCATTCAGTCAGTAGCTTCAAACATTTCTGGTATATGAATAACATGATGTTTTTCAATGGCAAAAATCAATGAATATTGTAAATGCACAAACAGTAATTTCTCCGCATTGCAAGGTGCAATTCTGAAATTTTTTGCTTTTTCCTGCTCCTCTTAGCATGATAAAGAAGATTCAAAGAGAGTGAGATGCCAGCTCCTTTCATTCAGTCAGTAGCTTCAAACATTTCTGGTATATGAATAACATGATGTTTTTCAATGGCAAAAATCAATGAATATTGTAAATGCACAAACAGTAATTTCTCCGCATTGCAAGGTGCAATTCTGAAATTTTTTGCTTTTTCCTGCTCCTCTTAGCATGATAAAGAAGATTCAAAGAGAGTGAGATGCCAGCTCCTTTCATTCAGTCAGTAGCTTCATTCATTTCTGGATGTTTTTCAATGGCAAAAATCAATGAATATTGTAAATGCACAAACAGTAATTTCTCCGCATTGCAAGGTGCAATTCTGAAATTTTTTGCTTTTTCCTGCTCCTCTTAGCATGATAAAGAAGATTCAAAGAGAGTGAGATGTCAGCTCCTTTCATTCAGTCAGTAGCTTCAAACATTTCTGGTATATGAATAACATGATGTTTTTCAATGGCAAAAATCAATGAATTTTGTAAATGCACAAACAGTAATTTCTCCGCATTGCAAGGTGCAATTCTGAAATTTTTTGCTTCTTCCTGCTCCTCTTAGCATGATAAAGAAGATTCAAAGAGAGTGAGATGCCAGCTCCTTTCATTCAGTCAGTAGCTTCAATCATTTCTGGATGTTTTTCAATGGCAAAAATCAATGAATATTGTAAATGCACAAACAGTAATTTCTCCGCATTGCAAGGTGCAATTCTGAAATTTTTTGCTTTTTCCTGCTCCTCTTAGCATGATAAAGAAGATTCAAAGAGAGTGAGATGTCAGCTCCTTTCATTCAGTCAGTAGCTTCAAACATTTCTGGTATATGAATAACATGATGTTTTTCAATGGCAAAAATCAATGAATTTTGTAAATGCACAAACAGTAATTTCTCCGCATTGCAAGGTGCAATTCTGAAATTTTTTGCTTTTTCCTGCTCCTCTTAGCATGATAAAGAAGATTCAAAGAGAGTGAGATGCCAGCTCCTTTCATTCAGTCAGTAGCTTCAATCATTTCTGGATGTTTTTCAATGGCAAAAATCAATGAATATTGTAAATGCACAAACAGTAATTTCTCCGCATTGCAAGGTGCAATTCTGAAATTTTTTGCTTTTTCCTGCTCCTCTTAGCATGATAAAGAAGATTCAAAGAGAGTGAGATGCCAGCTCCTTTCATTCAGTCAGTAGCTTCAATCATTTCTGGACGTTTTTCAATGGCAAAAATCAATGAATATTGTAAATGCACAAACAGTAATTTCTCCGCATTGCAAGGTGCAATTCTGAAATTTTTTGCTTTTTCCTGCTCCTCTTAGCATGATAAAGAAGATTCAAAGAGAGTGAGATGCCAGCTCCTTTCATTCAGTCAGTAGCTTCAAACATTTCTGGTATATGAATAACATGATGTTTTTCAATGGCAAAAATCATTGAATATTGTAAATGCACAAACAGTAATTTCTCCGCATTGCAAGGTGCAAGTCTGAAATTTTTTGCTTTTTCCTGCTCCTCTTAGCATGATAAAGAAGATTCAAAGAGAGTGAGATGCCAGCTACTTTCATTCAGTCAGTAGCTTCAATCATTTCTGGACGTTTTTCAATGGTAAAAATCAATGAATATTGTAAATGCACAAACAGTAATTTCTCCACATTGCAAGGTGCAATTCTGAAATTTTTTGCTTTTTCCTGCTCCTCTTAGCATGATAAAGAAGATTCAAAGAGAGTGAGATGCCAGCTCCTTTCATTCAGTCAGTAGCTTCAAACATTTCTGGTATATGAATAACATGATGTTTTTCAATGGCAAAAATCAATGAATATTGTAAATGCACAAACAGTAATTTCTCCGCATTGCAAGGTGCAATTCTGAAATTTTTTGCTTTTTCCTGCTCCTCTTAGCATGATAAAGAAGATTCGAAGAGAGTGAGATGCCAGCTCCTTTCATTCAGTCAGTAGCTGCAATCATTTCTGGATGTTTTTCAATGGCAAAAATCAATGAATATTGTAAATGCACAAACAGTAATTTCTCCGCATTGCAAGGTGCAATTCTGAAATTTTTTGCTTTTTCCTGCTCCTCTTAGCATGATAAACAAGATTCAAAGAGAGTGAGATGCCAGCTCCTTTCATTCAGTCAGTAGCTTCAATCATTTCTGGGCGTTTTTCAATGGCAAAAATCAATGAATATTGTAAATGCACAAACAGTAATTTCTCCGCATTGCAAGGTGCAATTCTGAAATTTTTTGCTTTTTCCTGCTCCTCTTAGCATGATAAAGAAGATTCAAAGAGAGTGAGATGCCAGCTCCTTTCATTCAGTCAGTAGCTTCAAACATTTCTGGTATATGAATAACATGATGTTTTTCAATGGCAAAAATCAATGAATATTGTAAATGCACAAACAGTAATTTCTCCGCATTGCAAGGTGCAAGTCTGAAATTTTTTGCTTTTTCCTGCTCCTCTTAGCATGATAAAGAAGATTCAAAGAGAGTGAGATGCCAGCTACTTTCATTCAGTCAGTAGCTTCAATTATTTCTGGACGTTTTTCAATGGTAAAAATCAATGAATATTGTAAATGCACAAACAGTAATTTCTCCACATTGCAAGGTGCAATTCTGAAATTTTTTGCTTTTTCCTGCTCCTCTTAGCATGATAAAGAAGATTCAAAGAGAGTGAGATGCCAGCTCCTTTCATTCAGTCAGTAGCTTCAAACATTTCTGGTATATGAATAACATGATGTTTTTCAATGGCAAAAATCAATGAATATTGTAAATGCACAAACAGTAATTTCTCCGCATTGCAAGGTGCAATTCTGAAATTTTTTGCTTTTTCCTGCTCCTCTTAGCATGATAAAGAAGATTCAAAGAGAGTGAGATGCCAGCTCCTTTCATTCAGTCAGTAGCTTCAATCATTTCTGGATGTTTTTCAATGGCAAAAATCAATGAATATTGTAAATGCACAAACTGTAATTTCTCCGCATTGCAAGGTGCAATTCTGAAATTTTTTGCTTTTTCCTGCTCCTCTTAGCATAATAAAGAAGATTCAAAGAGAGTGAGATGCCAGCTCCTTTCATTCAGTCAGTAGCTTCAATCATTTCTGGACGTTTTTCAATGGCAAAAATCAATGAATATTGTAAATGCACAAACAGTAATTTCTCCGCATTGCAAGGTGCAATTCTGAAATTTTTTGCTTTTTCCTGCTCCTCTTAGCATGATAAAGAAGATTCAAAGAGAGTGAGATGCCAGCTCCTTTCATTCAGTCAGTACCTTCAATCATTTCTGGACGTTTTTCAATGGCAAAAATCAATGAATATTGTAAATGCACAAACAGTAATTTCTCCGCATTGCAAGGTGCAATTCTGAAATTTTTTGCTTTTTCCCGCTCCTCTTAGCATGATAAAGATTCAAAGAGAGTGAGGTGCCAGCTCCTTTCATTCAGTCAGTAGCTTCAAACATTTCTGGTATATGAATAACATGTTTTTCAATGGCAAAAATCAATGAATATTGTAAATGCACAAACAGTAATTTCTCCGCATTGCAAGGTGCAATTCTGAAATTTTTTGCTTTTTCCTGCTCCTCTTAGCATGATAAAGAAGATTCAAAGAGAGTGAGATGCCAGCTCCTTTCATTCAGTCAGTAGCTTCAAACATTTCTGGTATATGAATAACATGATGTTTTTCAATGGCAAAAATCAATGAATATTGTAAATGCACAAACAGTAATTTCTCCGCATTGCAAGGTGCAATTCTGAAATTTTTTGCTTTTTCCTGCTCCTCTTAGCATGATAAAGAAGATTCGAAGAGAGTGAGATGCCAGCTCCTTTCATTCAGTCAGTAGCTTCAATCATTTCTGGATGTTTTTCAATGGCAAAAATCAATGAATATTGTAAATGCACAAACAGTAATTTCTCCGCATTGCAAGGTGCAATTCTGAAATTTTTTGCTTTTTCCTGCTCCTCTTAGCATGATAAACAAGATTCAAAGAGAGTGAGATGCCAGCTCCTTTCATTCAGTCAGTAGCTTCAATCATTTCTGGGCGTTTTTCAATGGCAAAAATCAATGAATATTGTAAATGCACAAACAGTAATTTCTCCGCATTGCAAGGTGCAATTCTGAAATTTTTTGCTTTTTCCTGCTCCTCTTAGCATGATAAAGAAGATTCAAAGAGAGTGAGATGCCAGCTCCTTTCATTCAGTCAGTAGCTTCAAACATTTCTGGTATATGAATAACATGATGTTTTTCAATGGCAAAAATCAATGAATATTGTAAATGCACAAACAGTAATTTCTCCGCATTGCAAGGTGCAAGTCTGAAATTTTTTGCTTTTTCCTGCTCCTCTTAGCATGATAAAGAAGATTCAAAGAGAGTGAGATGCCAGCTACTTTCATTCAGTCAGTAGCTTCAATTATTTCTGGACGTTTTTCAATGGTAAAAATCAATGAATATTGTAAATGCACAAACAGTAATTTCTCCACATTGCAAGGTGCAATTCTGAAATTTTTTGCTTTTTCCTGCTCCTCTTAGCATGATAAAGAAGATTCAAAGAGAGTGAGATGCCAGCTCCTTTCATTCAGTCAGTAGCTTCAAACATTTCTGGTATATGAATAACATGATGTTTTTCAATGGCAAAAATCAATGAATATTGTAAATGCACAAACAGTAATTTCTCCGCATTGCAAGGTGCAATTCTGAAATTTTTTGCTTTTTCCTGCTCCTCTTAGCATGATAAAGAAGATTCAAAGAGAGTGAGATGCCAGCTCCTTTCATTCAGTCAGTAGCTTCAATCATTTCTGGATGTTTTTCAATGGCAAAAATCAATGAATATTGTAAATGCACAAACTGTAATTTCTCCGCATTGCAAGGTGCAATTCTGAAATTTTTTGCTTTTTCCTGCTCCTCTTAGCATAATAAAGAAGATTCAAAGAGAGTGAGATGCCAGCTCCTTTCATTCAGTCAGTAGCTTCAATCATTTCTGGACGTTTTTCAATGGCAAAAATCAATGAATATTGTAAATGCACAAACAGTAATTTCTCCGCATTGCAAGGTGCAATTCTGAAATTTTTTGCTTTTTCCTGCTCCTCTTAGCATGATAAAGAAGATTCAAAGAGAGTGAGATGCCAGCTCCTTTCATTCAGTCAGTACCTTCAATCATTTCTGGACGTTTTTCAATGGCAAAAATCAATGAATATTGTAAATGCACAAACAGTAATTTCTCCGCATTGCAAGGTGCAATTCTGAAATTTTTTGCTTTTTCCCGCTCCTCTTAGCATGATAAAGATTCAAAGAGAGTGAGGTGCCAGCTCCTTTCATTCAGTCAGTAGCTTCAAACATTTCTGGTATATGAATAACATGTTTTTCAATGGCAAAAATCAATGAATATTGTAAATGCACAAACAGTAATTTCTCCGCATTGCAAGGTGCAATTCTGAAATTTTTTGCTTTTTCCTGCTCCTCTTAGCATGATAAAGAAGATTCAAAGAGAGTGAGATGCCAGCTCCTTTCATTCAGTCAGTAGCTTCAAACATTTCTGGTATATGAATAACATGATGTTTTTCAATGGCAAAAATCAATGAATATTGTAAATGCACAAACAGTAATTTCTCCGCATTGCAAGGTGCAAGTCTGAAATTTTTTGCTTTTTCCTGCTCCTCTTAGCATGATAAAGAAGATTCAAAGAGAGTGAGATGCCAGCTACTTTCATTCAGTCAGTAGCTTCAATCATTTCTGGACCTTTTTCAATGGTAAAAATCAATGAATATTGTAAATGCACAAACAGTAATTTCTCCACATTGCAAGGTGCAATTCTGAAATTTTTTGCTTTTTCCTGCTCCTCTTAGCATGATAAAGAAGATTCAAAGAGAGTGAGATGCCAGCTCCTTTCATTCAGTCAGTAGCTTCAAACATTTCTGGTATATGAATAACATGATGTTTTTCAATGGCAAAAATCAATGAATATTGTAAATGCACAAACAGTAATTTCTCCGCATTGCAAGGTGCAATTCTGAAATTTTTTGCTTTTTCCTGCTCCTCTTAGCATGATAAAGAAGATTCAAAGAGAGTGAGATGCCAGCTCCTTTCATTCAGTCAGTAGCTTCAAACATTTCTGGTATATGAATAACATGATGTTTTTCAATGGCAAAAATCAATGAATATTGTAAATGCACAAACAGTAATTTCTCCGCATTGCAAGGTGCAATTCTGAAATTTTTTGCTTTTTCCTGCTCCTCTTAGCATGATAAAGAAGATTCAAAGAGAGTGAGATGCCAGCTCCTTTCATTCAGTCAGTAGCTTCAATCATTTCTGGATGTTTTTCAATGGCAAAAATCAATGAATATTGTAAATGCACAAACAGTAATTTCTCCGCATTGCAAGGTGCAATTCTGAAATTTTTTGCTTTTTCCTGCTCCTCTTAGCATGATAAAGAAGATTCAAAGAGAGTGAGATGTCAGCTCCTTTCATTCAGTCAGTAGCTTCAAACATTTCTGGTATATGAATAACATGATGTTTTTCAATGGCAAAAATCAATGAATTTTGTAAATGCACAAACAGTAATTTCTCCGCATTGCAAGGTGCAATTCTGAAATTTTTTGCTTTTTCCTGCTCCTCTTAGCATGATAAAGAAGATTCAAAGAGAGTGAGATGCCAGTTCCTTTCATTCAGTCAGTAGCTTCAATCATTTCTGGACGTTTTTCAATGGCAAAAATCAATGAATATTGTAAATGCACAAACAGTAATTTCTCCGCATTGCAAGGTGCAATTCTGAAATTTTTTGCTTTTTCCTGCTCCTCTTAGCATGATAAAGAAGATTCAAAGAGAGTGAGATGCCAGCTCCTTTCATTCAGTCAGTATCTTCAATCATTTCTGGTATATGAATAACATGATGTTTTTCAATGGCAAAAATCAATGAATATTGTAAATGCACAAACAGTAATTTCTCCGCATTGCAAGGTGCAATTCTGAAATTTTTTGCTTTTTCCTGCTCCTCTTAGCATGATAAAGAAGATTCAAAGAGAGTGAGATGCCAGCTCCTTTCATTCAGTCAGTAGCTTCAATCATTTCTGGACGTTTTTCAATGGCAAAAATCAATGAATATTGTAAATGCACAAACAGTAATTTCTCCGCATTGCAAGGTGCAATTCTGAAATTTTTTGCTTTTTCCTGCTCCTCTTAGCATGATAAAGAAGATTCAAAGAGAGTGAGATGCCAGCTCCTTTCATTCAGTCAGTAGCTTCAAACATTTCTGGTATATGAATAACATGATGTTTTTCAATGGCAAAAATCAATGAATATTGTAAATGCACAAACAGTAATTTCTCCGCATTGCAAGGTGCAAGTCTGAAATTTTTTGCTTTTTCCTGCTCCTCTTAGCATGATAAAGAAGATACAAAGAGAGTGAGATGCCAGCTACTTTCATTCAGTCAGTAGCTTCAATCATTTCTGGATGTTTTTCAATGGTAAAAATCAATGAATATTGTAAATGCACAAACAGTAATTTCTCCACATTGCAAGGTGCAATTCTGAAATTTTTTCCTTTTTCCTGCTCCTCTTAGCATGATAAAGAAGATTCAAAGAGAGTGAGATGCCAGCTCCTTTCATTCAGTCAGTAGCTTCAAACATTTCTGGTATATGAATAACATGATGTTTTTCAATGGCAAAAATCAATGAATATTGTAAATGCACAAACAGTAATTTCTCTGCATTGCAAGGTGCAATTCTGAAATTTTTTGCTTTTTCCTGCTCCTCTTAGCATGATAAAGAAGATTCAAAGAGAGTGAGATGCCAGCTACTTTCATTCAGTCAGTAGCTTCAATCATTTCTGGATGTTTTTCAATGGTAAAAATCAATGAATATTGTAAATGCACAAACAGTAATTTCTCCACATTGCAAGGTGCAATTCTGAAATTTTTTGCTTTTTCCTGCTCCTCTTAGCATGATAAAGAAGATTCAAAGAGAGTGAGATGCCAGCTACTTTCATTCAGTCAGTAGCTTCAATCATTTCTGGACCTTTTTCAATGGTAAAAATCAATGAATATTGTAAATGCACAAACAGTAATTTCTCCACATTGCAAGGTGCAATTCTGAAATTTTTTGCTTTTTCCTGCTCCTCTTAGCATGATAAAGAAGATTCAAAGAGAGTGAGATGCCAGCTCCTTTCATTCAGTCAGTAGCTTCAAACATTTCTGGTATATGAATAACATGATGTTTTTCAATGGCAAAAATCAATGAATATTGTAAATGCACAAACAGTAATTTCTCCGCATTGCAAGGTGCAATTCTGAAATTTTTTGCTTTTTCCTGCTCCTCTTAGCATGATAAAGAAGATTCAAAGAGAGTGAGATGCCAGCTCCTTTCATTCAGTCAGTAGCTTCAAACATTTCTGGTATATGAATAACATGATGTTTTTCAATGGCAAAAATCAATGAATATTGTAAATGCACAAACAGTAATTTCTCCGCATTGCAAGGTGCAATTCTGAAATTTTTTGCTTTTTCCTGCTCCTCTTAGCATGATAAAGAAGATTCAAAGAGAGTGAGATGCCAGCTCCTTTCATTCAGTCAGTAGCTTCAATCATTTCTGGATGTTTTTCAATGGCAAAAATCAATGAATATTGTAAATGCACAAACAGTAATTTCTCCGCATTGCAAGGTGCAATTCTGAAATTTTTTGCTTTTTCCTGCTCCTCTTAGCATGATAAAGAAGATTCAAAGAGAGTGAGATGTCAGCTCCTTTCATTCAGTCAGTAGCTTCAAACATTTCTGGTATATGAATAACATGATGTTTTTCAATGGCAAAAATCAATGAATTTTGTAAATGCACAAACAGTAATTTCTCCGCATTGCAAGGTGCAATTCTGAAATTTTTTGCTTTTTCCTGCTCCTCTTAGCATGATAAAGAAGATTCAAAGAGAGTGAGATGCCAGTTCCTTTCATTCAGTCAGTAGCTTCAATCATTTCTGGACGTTTTTCAATGGCAAAAATCAATGAATATTGTAAATGCACAAACAGTAATTTCTCCGCATTGCAAGGTGCAATTCTGAAATTTTTTGCTTTTTCCTGCTCCTCTTAGCATGATAAAGAAGATTCAAAGAGAGTGAGATGCCAGCTCCTTTCATTCAGTCAGTATCTTCAATCATTTCTGGTATATGAATAACATGATGTTTTTCAATGGCAAAAATCAATGAATATTGTAAATGCACAAACAGTAATTTCTCCGCATTGCAAGGTGCAATTCTGAAATTTTTTGCTTTTTCCTGCTCCTCTTAGCATGATAAAGAAGATTCAAAGAGAGTGAGATGCCAGCTCCTTTCATTCAGTCAGTAGCTTCAATCATTTCTGGACGTTTTTCAATGGCAAAAATCAATGAATATTGTAAATGCACAAACAGTAATTTCTCCGCATTGCAAGGTGCAATTCTGAAATTTTTTGCTTTTTCCTGCTCCTCTTAGCATGATAAACAAGATTCAAAGAGAGTGAGATGCCAGCTCCTTTCATTCAGTCAGTAGCTTCAATCATTTCTGGACGTTTTTCAATGGCAAAAATCAATGAATATTGTAAATGCACAAACAGTAATTTCTCCGCATTGCAAGGTGCAATTCTGAAATTTTTTGCTTTTTCCTGCTCCTCTTAGCATGATAAAGAAGATTCAAAGAGAGTGAGATGCCAGCTCCTTTCATTCAGTCAGTAGCTTCAAACATTTCTGGTATATGAATAACATGATGTTTTTCAATGGCAAAAATCAATGAATATTGTAAATGCACAAACAGTAATTTCTCCGCATTGCAAGGTGCAAGTCTGAAATTTTTTGCTTTTTCCTGCTCCTCTTAGCATGATAAAGAAGATTCAAAGAGAGTGAGATGCCAGCTACTTTCATTCAGTCAGTAGCTTCAATCATTTCTGGACCTTTTTCAATGGTAAAAATCAATGAATATTGTAAATGCACAAACAGTAATTTCTCCACATTGCAAGGTGCAATTCTGAAATTTTTTGCTTTTTCCTGCTCCTCTTAGCATGATAAAGAAGATTCAAAGAGAGTGAGATGCCAGCTCCTTTCATTCAGTCAGTAGCTTCAAACATTTCTGGTATATGAATAACATGATGTTTTTCAATGGCAAAAATCAATGAATATTGTAAATGCACAAACAGTAATTTCTCCGCATTGCAAGGTGCAATTCTGAAATTTTTTGCTTTTTCCTGCTCCTCTTAGCATGATAAAGAAGATTCAAAGAGAGTGAGATGCCAGCTCCTTTCATTCAGTCAGTAGCTTCAAACATTTCTGGTATATGAATAACATGATGTTTTTCAATGGCAAAAATCAATGAATATTGTAAATGCACAAACAGTAATTTCTCCGCATTGCAAGGTGCAATTCTGAAATTTTTTGCTTTTTCCTGCTCCTCTTAGCATGATAAAGAAGATTCAAAGAGAGTGAGATGCCAGCTCCTTTCATTCAGTCAGTAGCTTCAATCATTTCTGGACGTTTTTCAATGGCAAAAATCAATGAATATTGTAAATGCACAAACAGTAATTTCTCCGCATTGCAAGGTGCAATTCTGAAATTTTTTGCTTTTTCCTGCTCCTCTTAGCATGATAAAGAAGATTCAAAGAGAGTGAGATGCCAGCTCCTTTGATTCAGTCAGTAGCTTCAATCATTTCTGGACATTTTTCAATGGCAAAAATCAATGAATATTGTAAATGCACAAACAGTAATTTCTCCGCATTGCAAGGTGCAATTCTGAAATTTTTTGCTTTTTCCTGCTCCTCTTAGCATGACAAAGAAGATTCAAAGAGAGTAAGATGCCAGCTCCTTTCATTCAGTCAGTAGCTTCAATCATTTCTGGTATATGAATAACATGATGTTTTTCAATGGCAAAAATCAATGAATATTGTAAATGCACAAACAGTAATTTCTCCGCATTGCAAGGTGCAATTCTGAAATTTTTTGCTTTTTCCTGCTCCTCTTAGCATGATAAAGAAGATTCAAAGAGAGTGAGATGCCAGCTCCTTTCATTCAGTCAGTAGCTTCAATCATTTCTGGACGTTTTTCAATGGCAAAAATCAATGAATATTGTAAATGCACAAACAGTAATTTCTCCGCATTGCAAGGTGCAATTCTGAAATTTTTTGCTTTTTCCTGCTCCTCTTAGCATGATAAAGAAGATTCAAAGAGAGTGAGATGCCAGCTCCTTTCATTCAGTCAGTAGCTTCAATCATTTCTGGACGTTTTTCAATGGCAAAAATCAATGAATATTGTAAATGCACAAACAGTAATTTCTCCGCATTGCAAGGTGCAATTCTGAAATTTTTTGCTTTTTCCTGCTCCTCTTAGCATGATAAAGAAGATTCAAAGAGAGTGAGATGCCAGCTCCTTTCATTCAGTCAGTAGCTTCAAACATTTCTTGTATATGAATAACATGATGTTTTTCAATGGCAAAAATCAATGAATATTGTAAAAGCACAAACAGTAATTTCTCCGCATTGCAAGGTGCAATTCTGAAATTTTTTGCTTTTTCCTGCTCCTCTTAGCATGATAAACAAGATTCAAAGAGAGTGAGATGCCAGCTCCTTTCATTCAGTCAGTAGCTTCAATCATTTCTGGACGTTTTTCAATGGCAAAAATCAATGAATATTGTAAATGCACAAACAGTAATTTCTCCGCATTGCAAGGTGCAATTCTGAAATTTTTTGCTTTTTCCTGCTCCTCTTAGCATGATAAAGAAGATTCAAAGAGAGTGAGATGCCAGCTCCTTTCATTCAGTCAGTAGCTTCAATCATTTCTGGTATATGAATAACATGATGTTTTTCAATGGCAAAAATCAATGAATATTGTAAATGCACAAACAGTAATTTCTCCGCATTGCAAGTTGCAATTCTGAAATTTTTTGCTTTTTCCTGCTCCTCTTAGCATGATAAAGAAGATTCAAAGAGAGTGAGATGCCAGCTCCTTTCATTCAGTCAGTAGCTTCAATCATTTCTGGACGTTTTTCAATGGCAAAAATCAATGAATATTGTAAATGCACAAACAGTAATTTCTCCGCATTGCAAGGTGCAATTCTGAAATTTTTTGCTTTTTCCTGCTCCTCTTAGCATGATAAAGAAGATTCAAAGAGAGTGAGATGCCAGCTCCTTTCATTCAGTCAGTAGCTTCAATCATTTCTGGACGTTTTTCAATGGCAAAAATCAATGAATATTGTAAATGCACAAACAGTAATTTCTCCGCATTGCAAGGTGCAATTCTGAAATTTTTTGCTTTTTCCTGCTCCTCTTAGCATGATAAAGAAGATTCAAAGAGAGTTAGATGCCAGCTCCTTTCATTCAGTCAGTAGCTTCAAACATTTCTGGTATATGAATAACATGATGTTTTTCAATGGCAAAAATCAATGAATATTGTAAAAGCACAAACAGTAATTTCTCCGCATTGCAAGGTGCAATTCTGAAATTTTTTGCTTTTTCCTGCTCCTCTTAGCATGATAAAGAAGATTCAAAGAGAGTGAGATGCCAGCTCCTTTCATTCAGTCAGTAGCTTCAATCATTTCTGGACGTTTTTCAATGGCAAAAATCAATGAATATTGTAAATGCACAAACAGTAATTTCTCCGCATTGCAAGGTGCAATTCTGAAATTTTTTGCTTTTTCCTGCTCCTCTTAGCATGATAAACAAGATTCAAAGAGAGTGAGATGCCAGCTCCTTTCATTCAGTCAGTACCTTCAATCATTTCTGGATGTTTTTCAATGGCAAAAATCAATGAATATTGTAAATGCACAAACAGTAATTTCTCCGCATTGCAAGGTGCAATTCTGAAATTTTTAGCTTTTTCCCGCTCCTCTTAGCATGATAAAGAAGATTCAAAGAGAGTGAGGTGCCAGCTCCTTTCATTCAGTCAGTAGCTTCAAACATTTCTGGTATATGAATAACATGTTTTTCAATGGCAAAAATCAATGAATATTGTAAATGCACAAACAGTAATTTCTCCGCATTGCAAGGTGCAATTCTGAAATTTTTTGATTTTTCCTGCTCCTCTTAGCATGATAAAGAAGATTCAAAGAGAGTGAGATGCCAGCTCCTTTCATTCAGTCAGTAGCTTCAATCATTTCTGGACGTTTTTCAATGGCAAAAATCAATGAATATTGTAAATGCACAAACAGTAATTTCTCCGCATTGCAAGGTGCAATTCTGAAATTTTTTGCTTTTTCCTGCTCCTCTTAGCATGATAAAGAAGATTCAAAGAGAGTGAGATGCCAGCTCCTTTCATTCAGTCAGTAGCTTCAATCATTTCTGGACGTTTTTCAATGGGAAAAATCAATGAATATTGTAAATGCACAAACAGTAATTTCTCCGCATTGCAAGGTGCAATTCTGAAATTTTTTGCTTTTTCCTGCTCCTCTTAGCATGATAAAGAAGATTCAAAGAGAGTGAGATGCCAGCTCCTTTCATTCAGTCAGTAGCTTCAAACATTTCTGGTATATGAATAACAAGTTGTTTTTCAATGGCAAAAATCAATGAATATTGTAAATGCACAAACAGTAATTTCTCCGCATTGCAAGGTGCAAGTCTGAAATTTTTTGCTTTTTCCTGCTCCTCTTAGCATGGTAAAGAAGATTCAAAGAGAGTGAGATGCCAGCTACTTTCATTCAGTCAGTAGCTTCAATCATTTCTGGACGTTTTTCAATGGTAAAAATCAATGAATATTGTAAATGCACAAACAGTAATTTCTCCACATTGCAAGGTGCAATTCTGAAATTTTTTGCTTTTTCCTGCTCCTCTTAGCATGATAAAGAAGATTCAAAGAGAGTGAGATGCCAGCTCCTTTCATTCAGTCAGTAGCTTCAAACATTTCTGGTATATGAATAACATGATGTTTTTCAATGGCAAAAATCAATGAATATTGTAAATGCACAAACAGTAATTTCTCCGCATTGCAAGGTGCAATTCTGAAATTTTTTGCTTTTTCCTGCTCCTCTTAGCATGATAAAGAAGATTCAAAGAGAGTGAGATGCCAGCTCCTTTCATTCAGTCAGTAGCTTCAAACATTTCTGGTATATGAATAACATGATGTTTTTCAATGGCAAAAATCAATGAATATTGTAAATGCACAAACAGTAATTTCTCCGCATTGCAAGGTGCAATTCTGAAATTTTTTGCTTTTTCATGCTCCTCTTAGCATGATAAAGAAGATTCAAAGAGAGTGAGATGCCAGCTCCTTTCATTCAGTCAGTAGCTTCAATCATTTCTGGACGTTTTTCAATGGCAAAAATCAATGAATATTGTAAATGCACAAACAGTAATTTCTCCGCATTGCAAGGTGCAATTCTGAAATTTTTTGCTTTTTCCTGCTCCTCTTAGCATGATAAAGAAGATTCAAAGAGAGTGAGATGCCAGCTCCTTTCATTCAGTCAGTAGCTTCAATCATTTCTGGACGTTTTTCAATGGCAAAAATCAATGAATATTGTAAATGCACAAACAGTAATTTCTCCGCATTGCAAGGTGCAATTCTGAAATTTTTTGCTTTTTCCTGCTCCTCTTAGCATGATAAAGAAGATTCAAAGAGAGTGAGATGCCAGCTCCTTTCATTCAGTCAGTAGCTTCAAACATTTCTGGTATATGAATAACATGATGTTTTTCAATGGCAAAAATCAATGAATATTGTAAATGCACAAACAGTAATTTCTCCGCATTGCAAGGTGCAATTCTGAAATTTTTTGCTTTTTCCTGCTCCTCTTAGCATGATAAAGAAGATTCAAAGAGAGTGAGATGCCAGCTCCTTTCATTCAGTCAGTAGCTTCAATCATTTCTGGACGTTTTTCAATGGCAAAAATCAATGAATATTGTAAATGCACAAACAGTAATTTCTCCGCATTGCAAGGTGCAATTCTGAAATTTTTTGCTTTTTCCTGCTCCTCTTAGCATGATAAAGAAGATTCAAAGAGAGTGAGATGCCAGCTCCTTTCATTCAGTCAGTAGCTTCAATCATTTCTGGACGTTTTTCAATGGCAAAAATCAATGAATATTGTAAATGCACAAACAGTAATTTCTCCGCATTGCAAGGTGCAATTCTGAAATTTTTTGCTTTTTCCTGCTCCTCTTAGCATGACAAAGAAGATTCAAAGAGAGTAAGATGCCAGCTCCTTTCATTCAGTCAGTAGCTTCAATCATTTCTGGTATATGAATAACATGATGTTTTTCAATGGCAAAAATCAATGAATATTGTAAATGCACAAACAGTAATTTCTCCGCATTGCAAGGTGCAATTCTGAAATTTTTTGCTTTTTCCTGCTCCTCTTAGCATGATAAAGAAGATTCAAAGAGAGTGAGATGCCAGCTCCTTTCATTCAGTCAGTAGCTTCAATCATTTCTGGACGTTTTTCAATGGCAAAAATCAATGAATATTGTAAATGCACAAACAGTAATTTCTCCGCATTGCAAGGTGCAATTCTGAAATTTTTTGCTTTTTCCTGCTCCTCTTAGCATGATAAAGAAGATTCAAAGAGAGTGAGATGCCAGCTCCTTTCATTCAGTCAGTAGCTTCAATCATTTCTGGACGTTTTTCAATGGCAAAAATCTATGAATATTGTAAATGCACAAACAGTAATTTCTCCGCATTGCAAGGTGCAATTCTGAAATTTTTTGCTTTTTCCTGCTCCTCTTAGCATGATAAAGAAGATTCAAAGAGAGTGAGATGCCAGCTCCTTTCATTCAGTCAGTAGCTTCAAACATTTCTTGTATATGAATAACATGATGTTTTTCAATGGCAAAAATCAATGAATATTGTAGAAGCACAAACAGTAATTTCTCCGCATTGCAAGGTGCAATTCTGAAATTTTTTGCTTTTTCCTGCTCCTCTTAGCATGATAAAGAAGATTCAAAGAGAGTGAGATGCCAGCTCCTTTCATTCAGTCAGTAGCTTCAATCATTTCTTGACGTTTTTCAATGGCAAAAATCAATGAATATTGTAAATGCACAAACAGTAATTTCTCCGCATTGCAAGGTGCAATTCTGAAATTTTTTGCTTTTTCCTGCTCCTCTTAGCATGATAAAGAAGATTCAAAGAGAGTGAGATGCCAGCTCCTTTCATTCAGTCAGTAGCTTCAATCATTTCTGGTATATGAATAACATGATGTTTTTCAATGGCAAAAATCAATGAATATTGTAAATGCACAAACAGTAATTTCTCCGCATTGCAAGTTGCAATTCTGAAATTTTTTGCTTTTTCCTGCTCCTCTTAGCATGATAAAGAAGATTCAAAGAGAGTGAGATGCCAGCTCCTTTCATTCAGTCAGTAGCTTCAAACATTTCTGGTATATGAATAACATGATGTTTTTCAATGGCAAAAATCAATGAATATTGTAAATGCACAAACAGTAATTTCTCCGCATTGCAAGGTGCAATTCTGAAATTTTTTGCTTTTTCCTGCTCCTCTTAGCATGATAAAGAAGATTCAAAGAGAGTGAGATGCCAGTTCCTTTCATTCAGTCAGTAGCTTCAATCATTTCTGGACGTTTTTCAATGGCAAAAATCAATGAATATTGTAAATGCACAAACAGTAATTTCTCCGCATTGCAAGGTGCAATTCTGAAATTTTTTGCTTTTTCCTGCTCCTCTTAGCATGATAAAGAAGATTCAAAGAGAGTTAGATGCCAGCTCCTTTCATTCAGTCAGTAGCTTCAAACATTTCTGGTATATGAATAACATGATGTTTTTCAATGGCAAAAATCAATGAATATTGTAAAAGCACAAACAGTAATTTCTCCGCATTGCAAGGTGCAATTCTGAAATTTTTTGCTTTTTCCTGCTCCTCTTAGCATGATAAAGAAGATTCAAAGAGAGTGAGATGCCAGCTCCTTTCATTCAGTCAGTAGCTTCAATCATTTCTGGACGTTTTTCAATGGCAAAAATCAATGAATATTGTAAATGCACAAACAGTAATTTCTCCGCATTGCAAGGTGCAATTCTGAAATTTTTTGCTTTTTCCTGCTCCTCTTAGCATGATAAAGAAGATTCAAAGAGAGTGAGATGCCAGCTCCTTTCATTCAGTCAGTAGCTTCAATCATTTCTGGTATATGAATAACATGATGTTTTTCAATGGCAAAAATCAATGAATATTGTAAATGCACAAACAGTAATTTCTCCACATTGCAAGGTGCAATTCTGAAATTTTTTGCTTTTTCCTGCTCCTCTTAGCATGATAAAGAAGATTCAAAGAGAGTGAGATGCCAGCTCCTTTCATTCAGTCAGTAGCTTCAATCATTTCTGGACGTTTTTCAATGGCAAAAATCAATGAATATTGTAAATGCACAAACAGTAATTTCTCCGCATTGCAAGGTGCAATTCTGAAATTTTTTGCTTTTTCCTGCTCCTCTTAGCATGATAAAGAAGATTCAAAGAGAGCGAGATGCCAGCTCCTTTCATTCAGTCAGTAGCTTCAATCATTTCTGGTATATGAATAACATGATGTTTTTCAATGGCAAAAATCAATGAATATTGTAAATGTACAAACAGTAATTTCTCCGCATTGCAAGGTGCAATTGTGAAATTTTTTGCTTTTTCCTGCTCCTCTTAGCATGATAAAGAAGATTCAAAGAGAGTGAGATGCCAGCTCCTTTCATTCAGTCAGTAGCTTCAATTATTTCTGGACGTTTTTCAATGGCAAAAATCAATGAATATTGTAAATGCACAAACAGTAATTTCTCCGCATTGCAAGGTGCAATTCTGAAATTTTTTGCTTTTTCCTGCTCCTCTTAGCATGATAAAGAAGATTCAAAGAGAGTGAGATGCCAGCTCCTTTCATTCAGTCAGTAGCTTCAAACATTTCTGGTATATGAATAACATGATGTTTTTCAATGGCAAAAATCAATGAATATTGTAAATGCACAAACAGTAATTTCTCCGCATTGCAAGGTGCAATTCTGAAATTTTTTGCTTTTTCCTGCTCCTCTTAGCATGATAAAGAAGATTCAAAGAGAGTGAGATGCCAGCTCCTTTCATTCAGTCAGTAGCTTCAATCATTTCTGGACGTTTTTCAATGGCAAAAATCAATGAATATTGTAAATGCACAAACAGTAATTTCTCCGCATTGCAAGGTGCAATTCTGAAATTTTTTGCTTTTTCCTGCTCCTCTTAGCATGATAAAGAAGATTCAAAGAGAGTGAGATGCCAGCTCCTTTCATTCAGTCAGTAGCTTCAATCATTTCTGGTATATGAATAACATGATGTTTTTCAATGGCAAAAATCAATGAATATTGTAAATGCACAAACAGTAATTTCTCCGCATTGCAAGGTGCAATTCTGAAATTTTTTGCTTTTTCCTGCTCCTCTTAGCATGATAAAGAAGATTCAAAGAGAGTGAGATGCCAGCTCCTTTCATTCAGTCAGTAGCTTCAAACATTTCTGGTATATGAATAACATGATGTTTTTCAATGGCAAAAATCAATGAATATTGTAAATGCACAAACAGTAATTTCTCCGCATTGCAAGGTGCAATTCTGAAATTTTTTGCTTTTTCCTGCTCCTCTTAGCATGATAAAGAAGATTCAAAGAGAGTGAGATGCCAGCTCCTTTCATTCAGTCAGTAGCTTCAATCATTTCTGGACGTTTTTCAATGGCAAAAATCAATGAATATTGTAAATGCACAAACAGTAATTTCTCCGCATTGCAAGGTGCAATTCTGAAATTTTTTGCTTTTTCCTGCTCCTCTTAGCATGATAAAGAAGATTCAAAGAGAGTGAGATGCCAGCTCCTTTCATTCAGTCAGTAGCTTCAATCATTTCTGGACGTTTTTCAATGGCAAAAATCAATGAATATTGTAAATGCACAAACAGTAATTTCTCCGCATTGCAAGGTGCAATTCTGAAATTTTTTGCTTTTTCCTGCTCCTCTTAGCATGACAAAGAAGATTCAAAGAGAGTAAGATGCCAGCTCCTTTCATTCAGTCAGTAGCTTCAATCATTTCTGGTATATGAATAACATGATGTTTTTCAATGGCAAAAATCAATGAATATTGTAAATGCACAAACAGTAATTTCTCCGCATTGCAAGGTGCAATTCTGAAATTTTTTGCTTTTTCCTGCTCCTCTTAGCATGATAAAGAAGATTCAAAGAGAGTGAGATGCCAGCTCCTTTCATTCAGTCAGTAGCTTCAATCATTTCTGGACGTTTTTCAATGGCAAAAATCAATGAATATTGTAAATGCACAAACAGTAATTTCTCCGCATTGCAAGGTGCAATTCTGAAATTTTTTGCTTTTTCCTGCTCCTCTTAGCATGATAAAGAAGATTCAAAGAGAGTGAGATGCCAGCTCCTTTCATTCAGTCAGTAGCTTCAATCATTTCTGGACGTTTTTCAATGGCAAAAATCTATGAATATTGTAAATGCACAAACAGTAATTTCTCCGCATTGCAAGGTGCAATTCTGAAATTTTTTGCTTTTTCCTGCTCCTCTTAGCATGATAAAGAAGATTCAAAGAGAGTGAGATGCCAGCTCCTTTCATTCAGTCAGTAGCTTCAAACATTTCTTGTATATGAATAACATGATGTTTTTCAATGGCAAAAATCAATGAATATTGTAGAAGCACAAACAGTAATTTCTCCGCATTGCAAGGTGCAATTCTGAAATTTTTTGCTTTTTCCTGCTCCTCTTAGCATGATAAAGAAGATTCAAAGAGAGTGAGATGCCAGCTCCTTTCATTCAGTCAGTAGCTTCAATCATTTCTTGACGTTTTTCAATGGCAAAAATCAATGAATATTGTAAATGCACAAACAGTAATTTCTCCGCATTGCAAGGTGCAATTCTGAAATTTTTTGCTTTTTCCTGCTCCTCTTAGCATGATAAAGAAGATTCAAAGAGAGTGAGATGCCAGCTCCTTTCATTCAGTCAGTAGCTTCAATCATTTCTGGTATATGAATAACATGATGTTTTTCAATGGCAAAAATCAATGAATATTGTAAATGCACAAACAGTAATTTCTCCGCATTGCAAGTTGCAATTCTGAAATTTTTTGCTTTTTCCTGCTCCTCTTAGCATGATAAAGAAGATTCAAAGAGAGTGAGATGCCAGCTCCTTTCATTCAGTCAGTAGCTTCAAACATTTCTGGTATATGAATAACATGATGTTTTTCAATGGCAAAAATCAATGAATATTGTAAATGCACAAACAGTAATTTCTCCGCATTGCAAGGTGCAATTCTGAAATTTTTTGCTTTTTCCTGCTCCTCTTAGCATGATAAAGAAGATTCAAAGAGAGTGAGATGCCAGTTCCTTTCATTCAGTCAGTAGCTTCAATCATTTCTGGACGTTTTTCAATGGCAAAAATCAATGAATATTGTAAATGCACAAACAGTAATTTCTCCGCATTGCAAGGTGCAATTCTGAAATTTTTTGCTTTTTCCTGCTCCTCTTAGCATGATAAAGAAGATTCAAAGAGAGTTAGATGCCAGCTCCTTTCATTCAGTCAGTAGCTTCAAACATTTCTGGTATATGAATAACATGATGTTTTTCAATGGCAAAAATCAATGAATATTGTAAAAGCACAAACAGTAATTTCTCCGCATTGCAAGGTGCAATTCTGAAATTTTTTGCTTTTTCCTGCTCCTCTTAGCATGATAAAGAAGATTCAAAGAGAGTGAGATGCCAGCTCCTTTCATTCAGTCAGTAGCTTCAATCATTTCTGGTATATGAATAACATGATGTTTTTCAATGGCAAAAATCAATGAATATTGTAAATGCACAAACAGTAATTTCTCCGCATTGCAAGGTGCAATTCTGAAATTTTTTGCTTTTTCCTGCTCCTCTTAGCATGATAAAGAAGATTCAAAGAGAGTGAGATGCCAGCTCCTTTCATTCAGTCAGTAGCTTCAAACATTTCTGGTATATGAATAACATGATGTTTTTCAATGGCAAAAATCAATGAATATTGTAAATGCACAAACAGTAATTTCTCCGCATTGCAAGGTGCAATTCTGAAATTTTTTGCTTTTTCCTGCTCCTCTTAGCATGATAAAGAAGATTCAAAGAGAGTGAGATGCCAGCTCCTTTCATTCAGTCAGTAGCTTCAATCATTTCTGGACGTTTTTCAATGGCAAAAATCAATGAATATTGTAAATGCACAAACAGTAATTTCTCCGCATTGCAAGGTGCAATTCTGAAATTTTTTGCTTTTTCCTGCTCCTCTTAGCATGATAAAGAAGATTCAAAGAGAGTGAGATGCCAGCTCCTTTCATTCAGTCAGTAGCTTCAATCATTTCTGGACGTTTTTCAATGGCAAAAATCAATGAATATTGTAAATGCACAAACAGTAATTTCTCCGCATTGCAAGGTGCAATTCTGAAATTTTTTGCTTTTTCCTGCTCCTCTTAGCATGACAAAGAAGATTCAAAGAGAGTAAGATGCCAGCTCCTTTCATTCAGTCAGTAGCTTCAATCATTTCTGGTATATGAATAACATGATGTTTTTCAATGGCAAAAATCAATGAATATTGTAAATGCACAAACAGTAATTTCTCCGCATTGCAAGGTGCAATTCTGAAATTTTTTGCTTTTTCCTGCTCCTCTTAGCATGATAAAGAAGATTCAAAGAGAGTGAGATGCCAGCTCCTTTCATTCAGTCAGTAGCTTCAATCATTTCTGATGACGTTTTTCAATGGCAAAAATCAATGAATATTGTAAATGCACAAACAGTAATTTCTCCGCATTGCAAGGTGCAATTCTGAAATTTTTGCTTTTTCCTGCTCCTCTTAGCATGATAAAGAAGATTCAAAGAGAGTGAGATGCCAGCTCCTTTCATTCAGTCAGTAGCTTCAATCATTTCTGGACGTTTTTCAATGGCAAAAATCTATGAATATTGTAAATGCACAAACAGTAATTTCTCCGCATTGCAAGGTGCAATTCTGAAATTTTTTGCTTTTTCCTGCTCCTCTTAGCATGATAAAGAAGATTCAAAGAGAGTGAGATGCCAGCTCCTTTCATTCAGTCAGTAGCTTCAAACATTTCTTGTATATGAATAACATGATGTTTTTCAATGGCAAAAATCAATGAATATTGTAGAAGCACAAACAGTAATTTCTCCGCATTGCAAGGTGCAATTCTGAAATTTTTTGCTTTTTCCCTGCTCCTCTTAGCATGATAAAGAAGATTCAAAGAGAGTGAGATGCCAGCTCCTTTCATTCAGTCAGTAGCTTCAATCATTTCTTGACGTTTTTCAATGGCAAAAATCAATGAATATTGTAAATGCACAAACAGTAATTTCTCCGCATTGCAAGGTGCAATTCTGAAATTTTTTGCTTTTTCCTGCTCCTCTTAGCATGATAAAGAAGATTCAAAGAGAGTGAGATGCCAGCTCCTTTCATTCAGTCAGTAGCTTCAATCATTTCTGGTATATGAATAACATGATGTTTTTCAATGGCAAAAATCAATGAATATTATCAATGAATATTGTAAATGCACAAACAGTAATTTCTCCGCATTGCAAGTTGCAATTCTGAAATTTTTTGCTTTTTCCTGCTCCTCTTAGCATGATAAAGAAGATTCAAAGAGAGTGAGATGCCAGCTCCTTTCATTCAGTCAGTAGCTTCAAACATTTCTGGTATATGAATAACATGATGTTTTTCAATGGCAAAAATCAATGAATATTGTAAATGCACAAACAGTAATTTCTCCGCATTGCAAGGTGCAATTCTGAAATTTTTTGCTTTTTCCTGCTCCTCTTAGCATGATAAAGAAGATTCAAAGAGAGTGAGATGCCAGTTCCTTTCATTCAGTCAGTAGCTTCAATCATTTCTGGACGTTTTTCAATGGCAAAAATCAATGAATATTGTAAATGCACAAACAGTAATTTCTCCGCATTGCAAGGTGCAATTCTGAAATTTTTTGCTTTTTCCTGCTCCTCTTAGCATGATAAAGAAGATTCAAAGAGAGTTAGATGCCAGCTCCTTTCATTCAGTCAGTAGCTTCAAACATTTCTGGTATATGAATAACATGATGTTTTTCAATGGCAAAAATCAATGAATATTGTAAAAGCACAAACAGTAATTTCTCCGCATTGCAAGGTGCAATTCTGAAATTTTTTGCTTTTTCCTGCTCCTCTTAGCATGATAAAGAAGATTCAAAGAGAGTGAGATGCCAGCTCCTTTCATTCAGTCAGTAGCTTCAATCATTTCTGGACGTTTTTCAATGGCAAAAATCAATGAATATTGTAAATGCACAAACAGTAATTTCTCCGCATTGCAAGGTGCAATTCTGAAATTTTTTGCTTTTTCCTGCTCCTCTTAGCATGATAAAGAAGATTCAAAGAGAGTGAGATGCCAGCTCCTTTCATTCAGTCAGTAGCTTCAATCATTTCTGGTATATGAATAACATGATGTTTTTCAATGGCAAAAATCAATGAATATTGTAAATGCACAAACAGTAATTTCTCCACATTGCAAGGTGCAATTCTGAAATTTTTTGCTTTTTCCTGCTCCTCTTAGCATGATAAAGAAGATTCAAAGAGAGTGAGATGCCAGCTCCTTTCATTCAGTCAGTAGCTTCAATCATTTCTGGACGTTTTTCAATGGCAAAAATCAATGAATATTGTAAATGCACAAACAGTAATTTCTCCGCATTGCAAGGTGCAATTCTGAAATTTTTTGCTTTTTCCTGCTCCTCTTAGCATGATAAAGAAGATTCAAAGAGAGCGAGATGCCAGCTCCTTTCATTCAGTCAGTAGCTTCAATCATTTCTGGTATATGAATAACATGATGTTTTTCAATGGCAAAAATCAATGAATATTGTAAATGTACAAACAGTAATTTCTCCGCATTGCAAGGTGCAATTGTGAAATTTTTTGCTTTTTCCTGCTCCTCTTAGCATGATAAAGAAGATTCAAAGAGAGTGAGATGCCAGCTCCTTTCATTCAGTCAGTAGCTTCAATTATTTCTGGACGTTTTTCAATGGCAAAAATCAATGAATATTGTAAATGCACAAACAGTAATTTCTCCGCATTGCAAGGTGCAATTCTGAAATTTTTTGCTTTTTCCTGCTCCTCTTAGCATGATAAAGAAGATTCAAAGAGAGTGAGATGCCAGCTCCTTTCATTCAGTCAGTAGCTTCAAACATTTCTGGTATATGAATAACATGATGTTTTTCAATGGCAAAAATCAATGAATATTGTAAATGCACAAACAGTAATTTCTCCCGCATTGCAAGGTGCAATTCTGAAATTTTTTGCTTTTTCCTGCTCCTCTTAGCATGATAAAGAAGATTCAAAGAGAGTGAGATGCCAGCTCCTTTCATTCAGTCAGTAGCTTCAATCATTTCTGGACGTTTTTCAATGGCAAAAATCAATGAATATTGTAAATGCACAAACAGTAATTTCTCCGCATTGCAAGGTGCAATTCTGAAATTTTTTGCTTTTTCCTGCTCCTCTTAGCATGATAAAGAAGATTCAAAGAGAGTGAGATGCCAGCTCCTTTCATTCAGTCAGTAGCTTCAATCATTTCTGGTATATGAATAACATGATGTTTTTCAATGGCAAAAATCAATGAATATTGTAAATGCACAAACAGTAATTTCTCCGCATTGCAAGGTGCAATTCTGAAATTTTTTGCTTTTTCCTGCTCCTCTTAGCATGATAAAGAAGATTCAAAGAGAGTGAGATGCCAGCTCCTTTCATTCAGTCAGTAGCTTCAAACATTTCTGGTATATGAATAACATGATGTTTTTCAATGGCAAAAATCAATGAATATTGTAAATGCACAAACAGTAATTTCTCCGCATTGCAAGGTGCAATTCTGAAATTTTTTGCTTTTTCCTGCTCCTCTTAGCATGATAAAGAAGATTCAAAGAGAGTGAGATGCCAGCTCCTTTCATTCAGTCAGTAGCTTCAATCATTTCTGGACGTTTTTCAATGGCAAAAATCAATGAATATTGTAAATGCACAAACAGTAATTTCTCCGCATTGCAAGGTGCAATTCTGAAATTTTTTGCTTTTTCCTGCTCCTCTTAGCATGATAAAGAAGATTCAAAGAGAGTGAGATGTCAGCTCCTTTCATTCAGTCAGTAGCTTCAAACATTTCTGGTATATGAATAACATGATGTTTTTCAATGGCAAAAATCAATGAATTTTGTAAATGCACAAACAGTAATTTCTCCGCATTGCAAGGTGCAATTCTGAAATTTTTTGCTTTTTCCTGCTCCTCTTAGCATGATAAAGAAGATTCAAAGAGAGTGAGATGCCAGTTCCTTTCATTCAGTCAGTAGCTTCAATCATTTCTGGACGTTTTTCAATGGCAAAAATCAATGAATATTGTAAATGCACAAACAGTAATTTCTCCGCATTGCAAGGTGCAATTCTGAAATTTTTTGCTTTTTCCTGCTCCTCTTAGCATGATAAAGAAGATTCAAAGAGAGTGAGATGCCAGCTCCTTTCATTCAGTCAGTAGCTTCAATCATTTCTGGTATATGAATAACATGATGTTTTTCAATGGCAAAAATCAATGAATATTGTAAATGCACAAACAGTAATTTCTCCGCATTGCAAGGTGCAATTCTGAATTTTTTTGCTTTTTCCTGCTCCTCTTAGCATGATAAAGAAGATTCAAAGAGAGTGAGATGCCAGCTCCTTTCATTCAGTCAGTAGCTTCAATCATTTCTGGACGTTTTTCAATGGCAAAAATCAATGAATATTGTAAATGCACAAACAGTAATTTCTCCGCATTGCAAGGTGCAATTCTGAAATTTTTTGCTTTTTTCTGCTCCTCTTAGCATGATAAACAAGATTCAAAGAGAGTGAGATGCCAGCTCCTTTCATTCAGTCAGTAGCTTCAATCATTTCTGGACGTTTTTCAATGGCAAAAATCAATGAATATTGTAAATGCACAAACAGTAATTTCTCCGCATTGCAAGGTGCAATTCTGAAATTTTTTGCTTTTTCCTGCTCCTCTTAGCATGATAAAGAAGATTCAAAGAGAGTGAGATGCCAGCTCCTTTCATTCAGTCAGTAGTTTCAAACATTTCTGGTATATGAATAACATGATGTTTTTCAATGGCAAAAATCAATGAATATTGTAAATGCACAAACAGTAATTTCTCCGCATTGCAATGTGCAAGTCTGAAATTTTTTGCTTTTTCCTGCTCCTCTTAGCATGATAAAGAAGATTCAAAGAGAGTGAGATGCAGCTACTTTCATTCAGTCAGTAGCTTCAATCATTTCTGGACGTTTTTCAATGGTAAAAATCAATGAATATTGTAAATGCACAAACAGTAATTTCTCCACATTGCAAGGTGCAATTCTGAAATTTTTTTGCTTTTTCCTGCTCCTCTTAGCATGATAAAGAAGATTCAAAGAGAGTGAGATGCCAGCTCCTTTCATTCAGTCAGTAGCTTCAATCATTTCTGGTATATGAATAACATGATGTTTTTCAATGGCAAAAATCAATGAATATTGTAAATGCACAAACAGTAATTTCTCCGCATTGCAAGGTGCAATTCTGAAATTTTTTGCTTTTTCCTGCTCCTCTTAGCATGATAAAGAAGATTCAAAGAGAGTGAGATGCCAGCTCCTTTCATTCAGTCAGTAGCTTCAATCATTTCTGGACGTTTTTCAATGGCAAAAATCAATGAATATTGTAAATGCACAACAGTAATTTCTCCGCATTGCAAGGTGCAATTCTGAAATTTTTTGCTTTTCCTGCTCCTCTTAGCATGATAAAGAAGATTCAAAGAGAGTGAGATGTCAGCTCCTTTCATTCAGTCAGTAGCTTCAAACATTTCTGGTATATGAATAACATGATGTTTTTCAATGGCAAAAATCAATGAATTTTGTAAATGCACAAACAGTAATTTCTCCGCATTGCAAGGTGCAATTCTGAAATTTTTTGCTTTTTCCTGCTCCTCTTAGCATGATAAAGAAGATTCAAAGAGAGTGAGATGCCAGTTCCTTTCATTCAGTCAGTAGCTTCAATCATTTCTGGACGTTTTTCAATGGCAAAAATCAATGAATATTGTAAATGCACAAACAGTAATTTCTCCGCATTGCAAGGTGCAATTCTGAAATTTTTTGCTTTTTCCTGCTCCTCTTAGCATGATAAAGAAGATTCAAAGAGAGTGAGATGCCAGCTCCTTTCATTCAGTCAGTAGCTTCAATCATTTCTGGTATATGAATAACATGATGTTTTTCAATGGCAAAAATCAATGAATATTGTAAATGCACAAACAGTAATTTCTCCGCATTGCAAGGTGCAATTCTGAAATTTTTTGCTTTTTCCTGCTCCTCTTAGCATGATAAAGAAGATTCAAAGAGAGTGAGATGCCAGCTCCTTTCATTCAGTCAGTAGCTTCAATCATTTCTGGTATATGAATAACATGATGTTTTTCAATGGCAAAAATCAATGAATATTGTAAATG